>NC_044307.1:71726877-72029216 GCF_007474595.2 Lynx canadensis | reverse complement strand
AAAGACAACAATATTTGGTTGATAGTATCTATATTTACATCCTGGAGAGCTTAAAATTGCATATATATTTCTTAGATGAATTTTAAATTAAGTATGCGCCAGACTGGTCCACGAACCTATACTAATTTTCCTTTGGAGAAACAGCTGTCTCAGCTCTTCTGGGAGAACACGAAAATTCAGGAGACTTGATGACACCTTTTCTACCTTCTCCACTCCAAGCAACCACTTGGCCACAGTAATTAGGACATGTTCAGGTATAAGCAATCAGAATAAATATTACCAGGATTTCAATTGGACCAATGAGAAAAGAGGTGTTCTTTTCCCCATGGGGTTGCTAGGTGACTAGAGTAGAGTGTAAGTTTGGACCTTTGGTGTTAATACCTGGCTTTCTCTAAAGCCTGTCTGATATAAAAATTTTCCTATGTAAGTACATGAAAAACATAAAGAGAAAACATAAACAAGGTTTTAAATAAAATTTTAATGATATTCAGCATATGGATCTAACTATATCTAGAGATAGGTCTACTTCTAAATTTTTCTATTATATAAGTCAATGTATTTTTTTTTAACTAAGTCATTTAAAAAGTTGAGGTAATGCTCACATACAATGAAAAACATCTATCTTAAATTTACATTTTGATGAGTTTTGATAGAGGAAGTATTTTTTTACCTCCACCTCTATCAAGATACAGCATATTTACAACACTAAATTTCATTCCCTTCCAGCCAATCCCTACCCTATCCCCATAGTTGATCTGATTTTCACCAGTATAAATTAACTGTCTGTTTTTGAATTCACTATTAGTGGAAATATACAGAACATATTCTTTTGTGGTTGACTTCTTTTGCTCAACATATCTTTGAAATTCATCATGTTCATCGGTAGTTAATTCTATTGATGACCAGCATTACATTATAAGGATATACATTTTAAAAATTCATGCTCATGTTGATGGATATTTGGGTTGTTTCCTGTTTTATTTAATATGAATAAAGCTGCTATAAACACTGTTGATTAAATATTTTTTGGATATATGCTTTTGTTTTTCCCAGGTAAATACCTTGGAGTAAAATTAGGACATGTTAGAGATACATGTTTAACTACATAAGAAATACCATCTGCATTTTTACCTGGATGTCCCATGGATACCTCAAACATAGCTCCCAAAATACTTATTACTGTCCTTTACCTCAGACTTGAATTCTGTACTCACTGTCTTGGTGAAGGGTGCCAGGTGTCTTAGCCAGGAATCAGCATATTTGTCAATTAAAATTAAAAATTACCTAGCACACTAATTAAGTTATAATAACTTAATAATTATTTAATATTAATTAATAATTATCTAGCATATTTGTTGTAAATTTAAAATATAGTCACCAATTTTAACAGAATTTCCTATGTATTATTTTTAGTAAAGGACAGGCAATTGTCCACTAAGAAAATTGTATTGACATTCTCCCTTTCAAATCTAACAATGTGAATAAGAATAGAATTATGGTTTCCTTCAATGCTATTTCTACTGCTTTGAAGGTAGCATTTAATCTATAGGTCAATTTACTTAAAGATATAATTGTGGAGTAATGAAATCTGAAAACATGTATTAAAAACTAGCTTAAACCAACTTTTGATTTAGATCTTTTCATGCAAAACAAAAGCAAAAAACCCAACATTCAAATAAATTCCATGAAATTGAGAAACTAATAATGATTTACTTGCCAATTATGAAAGAAGAAAAATACTAGTAAATATCTCAGTGGTTTTTTTTTCTCCACTAACAAAATTAACTTGTAAATTTCATCTAGCAATCAAAAAAGATTTATCATTTAAACAATAATCAAATGGTACCAGCTTTCTGTACTGCAAAGGCAAATAATAGCAATCAATTAGACTCTATTTGTTTTTATAAGATCAAATCACTGTCCCTAACTTGTTTTCCTAAGCGATTCAATTTCTTTTAAATACCTAGCATGTTTAAAAGTTAGTATTATACACTGACAACCTACTATTTACCTGTAATTTCTTTTTCTTTTTTATTGAAAAAAAAATTTTAATCGTTATTTATTTTTGAAAGAGAGAGAGAGGGAGACAGAGTGTGAGGCGGGTAGGGGCAGAGGAAGATGGAGACAATTTGAAGCAGGCTCCAGGCTCTGAGCTGTCAGCACAGAGCCTGATGCAGGGCTTGAACTCACAAGCTGTGAGATCATAACCTGAGCCGAAGTTGGACTCTTAATTGACTGAGCCACCCAGGCACCCCTTACCTGTAATTAATGTTTAAATTTTTCTAGCAATATGCACACCAGAAGTTAAATTTAAAAGTTTTCAGTTTTGTATTATCATCTATCTAGGTAAAATGTATAAAAATTGTGCCAATACTTTTTTTTTCTAAAGAAGTATTAAATGAACAACTGAACTTTAGCTAAGGATAATTATACTGGTGTGCTTTCCAAGATATGATTATTTATAGTATGCCCCTTTTAAAATGTAGTCATTGTAATTTCTGGATTGTCTAGAATTGGAAAGTCTACCTATTAATTTTATGAAACTTCTGACATAGAGTTCAAATTTCTTAGTTTCTCCATATAGAAAATGGATTAATTTTATTGGTAAGCACATCTAGGAAGATTTTAATTAATATTATCTGTATTGTCACATAGCATTAAGAAAGGCAACTGAGGTCTTGTAGAAAATGAGCAGTTAGCAATATAATTAATCTGGAGATACTATAATATCAATGTAAGCCCAAAATATTAAAAATAAAACTTCAAAGTCCCTAATGATCATTAGTATAATTCCTTTCATAAACATAATCTTTAAAAACAATAAGAAGTCTGATTCCTGTTAAATATAATTTCAAGTGGCGTAATATAAAAATGTACTTTTGTTGGCTTTTGTTTTTTCTGAAAAGCAGAATTCTATGTAGTATATAATGGAATGAGATATCAAATAGTATTATCTTAGAAAATCTAATCCTATCAAAATGATTATGTCAAAACCAGGTAACATCATATAAAAATTTCAGAAATTATCTCAAACTTTTGGATAACTTTTTAAAAAATTAGTTTAATAAGCTGGTTTTACTTATGGAGATTTAGAAATCCTTTGGGTCTTTATTCTAGGTCAAATAAATTGATAGTCACTGTTAACTCCAAACATGATAGAGTGAATAAAACTGCACATTGTAAATACTTTGAAAATGTGTTATATACAATTAGACAATTTTTTGGAGACTTCCAACCTTTCAAATGCTTCCTTGCTTTCTAGCAATTCTATTAACCTGTGGGTGAAACACATTAAAGGCGTTAAATTTGAAGCCTGGAATTTAGCTGACCTAGGCTTGATTCTCGCCCCTACCACTTACTACTTTAGTTATCTCCTGGAAGATTCTTTCATCTGTCTGAATCTGTTTCCTCAGGTATAAGAATGAATAACAATACCTGTCTCAAATCAGGAATGAAGATAGAATGAGATTATATTGCCTGGGTATTGCCCGTGCAAAATAAATGTCAGTTTCATTCTCAGCTGTCCTTGAGTGCTAACAACCTTCATTTGACTCTTTGGGGAGAGACGTTTTGTTTTTTTCACCTAAATACACGAGGCATGTTTCTTGACCCTCAGCTATTTCCTTTAAAAGTACTCCACCAAAGCGTTGCACTGCATAATATTAACTCTAACGGAGTCAGTAATAACTAGTGAGCTATTGTAACGAAGAGTATTAGCAAATTTAAACTGATGAGAAGTTACTTAAGTGCACTTTAGGTATTACTCATCTTTATTTTTTCACTGACAGACAATTGCTATCTTCTGCTTTCCATACAGAAAATTGCACTTAATTACAGTAATGTTTAGGTGGGTTAGTCTGTAACTTGAAGTAAAATATATTGACGGGATAAAATGAAAGCTTTTAAATAGTGCAAAACTTGGAAAACGAGGTCAAGCAAGAAACAGAATTACCGTAATTCATGGTGAGAAGATTGATTAGAACGCATTTGCCTTCAGCCTTCAAGATTTAGATTCTCTACAGAATGGAGGTAAAGCCCAGTTTTCAAGAAATTACCAATGGCGAATAAAATAGCGTTCGGTGTTAGGCCATCTTGGTAATCACAAGGTTCAGAAAGGCTTAATTAAAATAACCTTCACTGAAGAGAGGATTTTTTTTTTTTACTTTCCCTACCTCCTGCAATTAATGCAGTTTAATGCACTGTCAATTGTTTAAAGGGGAAAATATGCCATACTGCAGTTCTCAACAGGTTACTGACAAGCGCCACAGACATTTATTAAAACAAAGAAACAAACAAACAAAAAAACCTGTGCAAACGTCTCAAAATCATTCCACCTCCAACCCGTTCCAAAACCTAAAAAAATCACTTTCAAGCCAAACTCAGGGCGTGTTAATGATTTACTTCGAGGCAGGAGCATTAGTACACTAACTACACCTACTCCTAAAAATACGCAATCTCAGGGCTAAGACCGAGAAGGAACTGGCTGTTTGCTTACAATTTAAAATCAAATGCGTTCCCAAAGGAATTCGAAAAAATTTTCAATATTTTCAATCACACATTTGCTGATTTCTATAATTCATTACACCACCGCCCTTTCTCCTCCACCCACACCCTGCCCTCAAGACCCAAAATCCCTGCAATCTCCCTTCGCCCAGCTGCCTAAAAGGCCCGGCGCTTGGCCGGGTTTGGGCGCAAACCACTTCCGTACACTCGGTCCGCGCTACAGCTAAAGCGGTCAACCAATGGCTGCCTTCTCCTGTATTCATCGTCCCGCCTTCCGATTCCACTGAAGCCAATAGAAAAGGCCACCTGGTGTCGGAGGCCAATGGGAGATTGGGGGGCGGGAGTCATTGGCTGCAGCCGCGTCGCAGTGCAGTATGGGCCTCCGTCTCCGTTACCCTGGTGCCCAAGTCGCCGGGCCCGGCGCAGCTGGGTAGCTGCTGTCCCCGCCCCTATTTTGGTCCTGCGTGCAAACTTCCCGCACCCCGGCAATCCCGGCGCCCGCCCCCCAATCTTTGCAGCAGCAAGGCACCCACTCTTCGACAGCTAGACTCTGAAACTCCGGCGGGGAGTTTGCTCCGCGGAGAGAAGGCAAGGAGGCGGGACGCCGCGTCGGATCTGAGGAGGGCCGGGGCGGGTTGGGGGTGGGCTTTGGCGTGGGCGTGGAGATTGGGGAGTTGGGGGTGCGAAGTGAGGCTGTGACTGGAGCGTGGAGGGCTGGCCTTTCGTGCATGGAGGCCTGCGAGTTAAAGCGGGGAGGATGAAAGGATTAGGGATGGGGAGGGTTTAGGGACGCGGGGAGAGCAGAGTCCTAGGAAAAGATGTGAAGAGCCCGTCAGCTGGGAAAGGACCAAGAGCATGGGAGGTTTACCTACACGTGGGGGGGATTGGGAAGTTAGGAGGAGACGGAGTTGGGGAAGGGTTGGTTATTTGTTGGAATCAGGAAAGGAGCTTATTGCAAGAAGGGGTTAGGAGTTAGTAGAAAACCTTAGAGGCCTGTGGCGACTGAAGGTGGGAAAGGAGGGACAGAGCCGAGAAGGGAAAGGAGGCTTTGAGGCTTTCGGTATCTCTGGGATAAAAAAAATGGAGATTAAGACTATGGTTGGAGTAGAAAGGCCCATTCATTTGTCCAGGGTTTAAAATTGTTAACATGTCTTTCCGGATGAGAGGAGGAAAGATGCTTGGCAAAAAATGCGCCTACTTGGCACAGATGAGTCACTACTCAAGCAGTTTTTAACAGTGGTGAAGATCATGGGTCCTGAGTTTAAACACCTCTCATACACTTGTGACCTTGGACAAATTACTGACATCAATTAGTAACGAATTATTGGCTAGTAACAAATTACTAGGGGCATATATATTTTTTCTATTTGGGAATGGGAGTAGTAGATATTAGGATTATTGAGTTGTTCATACCTATACTTAGGTAAATGAAAACAGTGGATGGTTCTGTTAAAGTGGGTTTCTTATTGGAATTTGGTTTGTGTGAGCAATTCGATGGGCTGAATTTATTGGAGATTTTCTTAATCTTTTCCTTCGTTGACCCTGCTCTGAAAGTCTGAAGAAAGTTTTGGGCCCTCTCCCTAGGAAAATACACTTGGGCACATACATGTTATGCCCGTCCTTTACCTGCAGGTTAAGAACTTCGGTTGATATATCTTTGGTATCAAAAATCATCCTTCAAATTGTTGTTGTTGTTGTTATTATTATTATTATTATTATTATTATTTTGGCGGGAGGGGACTACATGCAGTTTGGGAAAAAGGGTACAGTTCTGGAGAGTGTTTACTTTCTTTAGTGTGTTGTTATTTTAATCCATATTTTTTTCCAGTTACAGTTCCATACTTGTATATTACTATTCTGTTTCACCTTGGGCTTTTGTTGCATGTTGACTTACATGTTTATCCAAACTCACAATAGGAAATAAGTTTGTTTTGAGATTCTGAATTGACAAAGAATCATTTCAAATATCAAAAAGTAATTGGTGACTTTGGAAAAGAGATTTTTCTTCTTTTGTCAGAGTCACATCTTTTCTTTCTTTCTTTCTTTCTTTCTTTCATTCATTCAAGTTTATTTGTTTTGAGAGAGGCAGAGACAGTACAAGTGGGGGAGGGGCAGAGAGAGGAGAGAGAGAGAGAGAGAGAGAGAGAGAGAGGGAGAGAATCCCAAGCAGACTCCTCACTGTCAGTGCAGAGCCCAGCCTGATGGAGGGCTGAATCTCACCGACTGAGAGATCATGACCTGAACTGAAATCAAGAGTTGAACAGTTAACGAACTGAGCCATGAAGGCGCTCCAGAGTCACATCTTTTCTGTTAAGCAGTCATGGAACAGTGTAAGACACAGAAGTCCATTAGAAGATGCTATTCTCTTGGGGCACCTGGGTGGCTCAGTTGATTAAGCATCCCACTAATCCCAGGGTGGTGAGATCTGGCCTCTGTCTGTCTCTTCGCTGAGCGTGGAGTCTGCTTGGGTTTCTCTCTCTCCCTCTGCTCCTCCCTGGTGCGCGCGCGCACACACACACTTTCTCTCTCAAATTAAAAAAAAAAAAAAGGATGAAAAAAAGAAGTTGCTCTTCTGGCACCTGGTTATTCTCCTGCGTGTTATTACCCATTTTCTTTGTGGGATGCTCCTCCTCTGCTCATCATTTAATTATCGTGTTTCCTCATAAGTTAATCTGCTTTCTCTTCACTCTGTGTTCTTTTCTTGGCTGAGTTCATCCTCAGGATTCTGGTAGTCTTGGCTTCCACCATCTATATTTTATTAATATACTCTCAATTTTTATCTCTATCCTGGAACTCTTGAATTAGCTCTAAATTTGTATAGTTAATTTTTGGTATTTCCAAATAGATTTCCCACAGGCATTCTAAAGTCAGTCTGCCTGATATTAAACCATCACCTTTCCCCACCAAACTTGTCCTATTGAATGCTACCATATTTACCCAATTTTTTAAGCCCAAAACTTTGGAATTCATTTAGGTTCTTCTCTGTTCTTATAGTCCACATACAATCTGTCTCCTAGTGCAGTTTGTTTTACTTGATAAAACATTTCTTAATTCTGTACTCTACATCTCTACTTACCCGCATTAGTTCAAACCACTATCATTTGTCTCCTGATTTCAAGAACAGCTGGTCTTCTGCCTTCAGTCTTATTGGCCTCCAATTCATGGGTTGGAGATGGATATTTGTAAATGTCAGATCTGGTTATTTTATTTTATTTTATTTTATTTTATTTTATTGACTAAAAGAGATTCATTTTATTTATTATATTTTTTTGCCAGTGAGATTTTTACTTATTTATTTATTTTATTTTGTATTTTTTAAAATTTACATCCAAATTAGCATATAGTGCAACAATGATTTCAGGAGTAGATTCTTTAGTGCCCCTTACCCATTTAGCCCATCCCCCCTCCCACAACTCCTCCAGTAACCCTCAGTTTGTTCTCCATATTTATGAGTCTTTTCTGTTTTGTCCCCCTCCCTGTTTTTATATTATTTTTGTTTCCCTTCCCTTGTGTTCATCTGTTTTGTCTCTTAAAGTCCTTATAAGTGAAGTCATATGATATTTGTCTTTCTCTGACTAATTTCACTTAGCATAATACCCTCCAGTTCCATCCATGTAGTTGCAAATGGCAAGATTTCATTCTTTTTGATTGCCGAGTAATACTCCATTGTATATATATATACACCACATCTTTATCCATTCATCTATTGATGGACATTTGGGCTCTTTCCATACTTTGGCTATTGTTGATAGTGCTGCTATAAACATGGGGGTGCATGTGTCCCTTCAAAACAGCATACTTATATCCCTTGGATAAATACCTAGTAGTGCAGTTGCTGGGTTGTAGGGTAGTTCTAGTTTTAGTTTTTTGAAGAACCTTCATACTGTTTTCCGGAGTGGCTGCACCAGCTTACATTCCCAAGATCTGGTCATTTTAATCCTAGAAGATATTTTGTTTCCAACCAACTTCTTTGTATGATATAAAGGTCCTTGTAATGGTCTCTTTGACTTGATCTCGTCTCATTTATTACTTTGTCACTACCCTCCCTAGCCAATGCAGTCATTCTAAATCAACATTGTCTAAAAGAAATATAACGTGAACCATATACAGAATTTAACATTTTTTTCAGAGCCACAGGAAAATACAAACTGTGAAATTTTAATAGTGTATCTTATTTAACCCAATAAATCCAAAATACTATTTTAACATATGATTAATATTTAACAATATTCTTAAAATTTTTTTTTTAATGTTTATTCACTTTTTGGTAAAGACAGAGCGTGAGTGGGGGAGGGACAGAGAGAGAGGGAGACACAGAATCCGAAGCAAGCTCCAGGCTCTGAACTGACAGCACAGAGCCCGACGCGGGACTCGAACTCATAGACCTTGAGATCATGACCTGAGCTGAAGTCAGACACTTAACCTCCTGAGCCACCCAGGCACCCCTTAACAGTATTATTAAGGAGATATTTTATGACCTTTTTTATGGACTAAGTTTTCAAAATTCCATGTGTATTTTATACTTATAGCATATCTTGATTCTGACTAGATAGCTCAGTAGCCACTGTATTAGATAGCACAATTGTGTACTATTTGCAGTTTGATGATATTCCACACTTATAAATGCCTTTTACTTTTGCAAATGCTGCTTCCTCTTACTGAAATTGGGTCTTCTCTCACCTCATCTACCTGCCCAACTCCCTCCCCACGCCCCCTCTAAAAAAAACAATCCACAAATACATATACTTGTGCATAACCTCTGCTAATACCTAAAGATTCAATTTAGGCCTTACCTGGAATTGTCCCCAAACTCCCTCTGTCCTCTAATCTTAGTTGTTTGTTTGTTTCTTTACATATATGTATATACATACATATATATATATACATGTATATACATATATATACACACGTATATACATATATATATATGCACATACATATATGAGCTCGAAACAGGGTTCCATCTCATTAACCAAGAGATTATGACCCGAGGTGAAATCCAGAGCTGGATGCTTAACTGACTGAGTCACCCAGACACCCCTTTCTTCTAATCTTAGTTATAAGTTTACTTAGCCTGCTTTACTTTTTTGGTCATTAGTACTCATACTCTTGCATTATCTTTTTCTTCTTGTATTGGAGTTTCTTAATAGTAGGCTATCTGTTGTATCTTACTTAATTTTGTATCTCCATTCATAGGTTGGTGCCTGGCATAGTAGGTGTTCAGTAAATGCCTTATGCATGAATGAATAAATATTCTGTGATGTTTTCATTTGACTGACTAGACTTTGGGAATGCATGCTGTAGTTAAGATGCTTTAATTTGACTCACTGTTTCAAAATCAGCTTTAAAATGAAGCTGATTATGCCTTAAATTTTAAGTGTAATATATATTGTGATCTGACCTAGAGTCTGGGAAACCATACTTAAAATCTAAACATAGTTTGATTTTAAAGCAAGAGTAGGTATTGTGTAGGGGTGTCTGGGTAGCTTCGTCGGTTAAGCGTCTGACTTCGGCTCAGGTTAGGATCTCACAGCCTGTGAGTTCCAGCCCTGTGTTGGGCTCTGTGCTGACAGCTCAGAGCCTGGAGCCTGCTTCAGATTCTGTGTCTCCCTCCCTCTCTGTCCCTCCCCCACTCACACTGTGTCTGTCTGTCTCTCTCAAAAGTAAATTAACATAAAAAAAATAGTAGGTGTTCTGTAAATAAAGGTAGGATAAAGAAATGCTTAGGGGATATCCTGGAAAATATAGGTAGAAGAGTGAAAACTACTTGGTTTTATTATCTGTTTATAATACTTTATCTCTTTTATAGGAGAGAAGCAGTTGCAGTTTTAAATGCAACAATATTGTTTTTACCTTTGTCTCATCTTCAGTTATTTCCATTCCTTTTTGAGAGATCTCCTTATTTATATCTTTCTCTCTTAGTTTGTTTTCATTTTACTCATCTAGTTGTCTGTTGTATGAGCTCTTCTGCTGGCAGGAGAGATAGCCAGGCACCAATGTTTTACACAAAGAAGCCTGAATACAGGGAAATGACAGGAAATTAACAGTTCTTTGATTTTGTATAGTTTTTTTTTCCTTAAAACTAAGAACTTTTCTTTTTTGTTTATTTTTTTAAAATTTAATGTTTATTTATTTTGAGAGAGAGAAAGGGAGACAGAGCACAAGAGGGGGAGGGGCAGAGAGAGAGGGAGACATAGAATCCAAAGCAGTCTCTGGGCTCTGAGCTGTCAGAACAGAGCCCGATGCAGGGCTCAAACTCACAAGCTGTGAGATCATGACATGAGCAGAAGTTGGACGCTCAACCGACTGAACCACCCAGGCACCCCTAAAACTAAGAACTTTTCTTAGTCACATGAATCAGCTAATCATGATATTCCATATATAGTAGACTTTTGGCTTAGGTCTGCTTTCTGATTTCGTTTGAAACTTTATATAAGGAGGCTTCTGGTACTGAATGGGCTTCTGCTCATCTTTTTCTGACCTGTTATGTGTGACCTATACTATTTGGGACTTTTTTTTTTAGAAATCAGTTAATTTTTCGATGAAAAGTGATGTGTTAGATTTGCTGGTTTTCTAGCATCGCCATAGTAGCACTCCAGGCCATTTGTGCTATCCAATACAGTGGCTACTGAGCTAGCTAGTCAGAATTGAGATATGCTGTAAGTGCAGAATACACATGGAATTTTGAAAACTTAGTCCATAAAAAGGACATAAAATATCTCCTTAATAATACTATTAAATATTAATCATATGTTAAAATAGTATTTTGGATTTATTGAGTTAAATAAGATATACTATTAAAATTTCAGTTTGTATTTTCCTGCAGCTCCTGAAAAAATGTTAAATTCTTTATATGGTTCACATTATTTCTTTTAGACAATGCTGGTTTAGAATGATTGCATTGGCTGGGGGGTAGAGACAAAGTGATAATTGTTAGGAAATAAACAATTCTTAGGAATTGAAATTGGGCAAGACTTGTAGTTTTTCTTTTTTGCTTTTATCTAGTTACCCTTGTATAGATAGGGAAAGCAGATGAATAACTGTTAGTTAATTCATTCTCCATCACAAAGAATTAATTTAAATTAGCTGGAGACCTGTACATGGAACATAAATCTTCAGTGTTCTGTTAATTTAGGTAACTTTTCTCTCTTAAGAGAAAAGTTTGGATGTGGGATGTGAGGTTAAGAAGGAATCCATGATCCTTAGGTTTGCAACATAAAATCTAGTAGATGGATGTGCCATTTAATGAAATTAGAAAAATAGGAAAGAGTGGGTGTAGAAAGAGGACAAATCATGATTTTGGTTTTGGATATGTAAGTTTGAAATGATTTTCAGATACCCAGGTGGAGTTGTCAAATACATAGGTGGATATGTGAATGTGAAAGAGTAAATGAAGTCTAGATGAGATCACTTAAGGAGAGAGTGTAGATAAAGAAAAGAAGGCCAATATGTGGGGACTTGGGTTTTCCAACATTTAGAGATAAGGAAGAGGGGGCAGACTCAACAAAAGAGACTGAGAAGAGACAGCCAGAGAGTTAGTAAGAAAACCAGGAAAGCAGCTGGCTATGGGAGCCTAGAAAGAAAAGAGACTTGTGGAAGGAGGGAGATGGTTAGTTGTTTCAAATGTTGCTGTAAGGTCAAGGATGAATAGTATGGAAAATTGGCTACTGGATTTAGCCAAGATGAATGGTGGGGATGAAAACCTGACTAGTGTGGATTCAGATTCTGGTTGGGAAAGTAGAAATAACATTCTAGATTCTAGATTACTCTTCCAAAGAGATTCACTGGAAAATTAGAGTAGAGCAATTGCATCATAGATGCATTTGAATGTAGAGGTACACAACAGCTTTATTAGAGCCTCTGTTGATAGGAATGGTCCTATACAGAGGGTAGCAGGGGCAGAATCCTTGAGATAGAGAAGTGTGGGAAGGGAGATAGGTCAAAGGTTTAGCTCTGAAAAAGAGCAGAAATGTTTCTTTAGTATTAGTGGTGGGAGGGCAACAGTATGAGATAGATGCTGATGGAGATGACTTCAAAGATGAGGCAGTTCTCATCTGATTGTTGATATTGAAATACCAAATGGATTACTCAACTGAGAGAAAACTGTACAGTCATACCTCATTGCACATTGATATGCTTTGCATATACTGCCTTTTTTTTTTTTTTTTTTTACAATTTAAAGATTTGTGGCAACCCTGCATTGAGCAAGTCTATTGGCACCATTGTTTCAATAGCATTTGCTCACTTTCTGTCCGTGTCACATTTTCTTAATTCTCACAGTATTTCAGACTTTTTTGTTTTTACCATATTTGTTATGGTGATCTCTGATTAGTTATCTTTGATGTTACTACTGTAATTGTTTTGGGGTGCCATGAACTGCACCTGTGTAAGACAGTGAACTTAACTGATTACTGTGTGTATTCTGATTGCTCCACCAACCAGCCATTACCCCATCTCTCTCTTCCTGTCCTTGGGCATTTCTATTCCCTGAGACACAGCAAGATAGAAATTAGGCCAGTTAATAACTCTATGATGGCCTGTAAGTGTTCAAGAGAAAGGAAGATTCAGACATCTCTCACTTTAAATCAAAAGCTAGAAATGATTTAAGCTTGATGAGAAGGCATGTCAAAAGCCAAGATAAGCCAAAAGGTAGGTCTCATGTATCAAACAACCAAGTTGCAAGTGCAAAGGAAAAGTTCTTTTTTTTTTTTTTTTTTTTTAAATTTTTTTTTCCAACGTTTATTTATTTTTTTGGGGACAGAGAGAGACAGAGCATGAACGGGGGAGGGGCAGAGAGAGAGGGAGACACAGAATCGGAAACAGGCTCCAGGCTCCGAGCCATCAGCCCAGAGCCCGACGCGGGGCTCGAACTCACGGACCGCGAGATCGTGACCTGGCTGAAGTGGGACGCTTAACCGACTGCGCCACCCAGGCGCCCCAGGAAAAGTTCTTTAAGGAAATCAAAAGTGCTGCTGCAGTGAACACATGAATAAGAAAGTGAAACAGCCTTATTGCTGATACGAAGAAAGTTTTGGTGGTCTGGTTAAAAGATCAAACCAGCTATAACAGTCTGTAAGCCAAAACCTATTCCAGAGTAAAGCCCTAACCCTCTTCAGTTCTGTGAAGGCTGAGAGAGAGCTGCAAAAAAAAAAAAAAAAAAAAAAGTTGAAGCTACAGTAAGTTGACTCATGAGGTTTAAGGAAAGAAATCATCTTAATATCAAAGTGCAAGGTTAAGGAAGTGCTTATGTAGAAGCTACAGCAAGTTATCCAGTAGATCTAAGATAATAAAGATGGTGGCTTTACTAAACAACAGATTTTCGGTGTAGACAACAGCTTTCTATAGAAACAAGATGCCATGTAGCACTTTCATAGCTAGAAAGGAGAAGTCAGTGTCTTCAAAGCGTTAGAGGACAGGCTGACTCTTGGTATGAGCTAATGCAACTAATGACAGTAAGTTGAACTAGTGATCATTTACCATTATAAAAATTCTAGAGCCCTTAAGCATTATGCTAAATCTGTGCCTCTGCTTTATAAATGGAAGAACAAAGCCTTGATGATAGCGCATCTGTTTACAGCATGGTCTACTAAATATTTTAAGCCTACCGTTGAGGCCTACTGCCCAAGAAAAAAGACTCCTTTCAAACTATTACTGCTCATTGACAACACAGCTGGTCACCCAGGAGCTCTGAGAGGGACAGACAGATTCATGTTGTTTTTATGCCTGCTAACACAGCGTCCATTCTGTCTCCCTGGATCAAGGAGTAATTTTGACACTCAAATCTTATTTTGAAAATACATATTATAAGATTGTAGCTGCTATATGTTGTGATCCCTCTGATGGATCTGGGCAAAGTACATTGAAAACCTGGAAAGGATTCACCATTCTAGATGCCATGAAGAACAGTTATTTGTGGTCTATATATTAACATTAATGGAAGTTTGAAACAAGTTGATTCCAGCTCTCATGAATGACTTTGAGGGATTCAAGACTTCATTGGAGGAAGTCAATGCAGATGTGTTGGAAATAGCAAGAGAACCAGAATTAGAAGTGGAGCCTGAAGATGTGACTGCCTTACTGCAGTGTCATGATCAAACTTGAACAGGAGTTGCTTCCTATGGATGAACAAAGAGTGATTTCTTGATATGGAATCTTCTCCTGGTAGAGATGCTGTGAAGATTGTTGAAATGACAGCAAAGGATTTAAAATATTATATAAACTTAGTTGACAAAGTTGCGGCAGGGTTTGAGATGATTAATCCCAATTTTGAACGTTCCAAGAGTAAAATGCTGTCAAACAGCATTGCATGCTACAGAAGAATTGTTCATGAAAGGAAGAGTCAATCAATCAGTGACACAAACTTTATTGTCTTATTTTAAGAAATCACTGTAACTACCCAATCCTTCAGCAACCACCACCCTGATCAGTCAGCATGCATCATTATCAAGACTTTCCACTGCAAAAAGATTACAATTCCCTGAGAGTCCCAATGATAATTAGCATTTTTAGCAATGAAGTATTTTTAAATTAAGGTATATACCTTTTTTTAAAGACATAATGCTCTTGCAGTATGGTTTAAACATTTAATGCATCAGGAAACCAAAAAATTCATTTGACTATTTTTCTTTCAGTCTTCACTTTATTGGAATATTCGTTTTTATTTTTATTTTTTTTTGGGACAGAGAGAGACAGAGCATGAACGGGGGAGGGGCAGAGAGAGAGGGAGACACAGAATCGGAAACAGGCTCCAGGCTCCGAGCCATCAGCCCAGAGCCTGACGCGGGGCTCGAACTCACGGACCGCGAGATCGTGACCTGGCTGAAGTCGGACGCTTAACCGACTGCGCCACCCAGGCGCCCCAAGAATATTCGTTTTATTGTGGTGGTTTGGAATTAAACCTGCAGTATATCTGAGGTATGCTTGTGGTCCATTTCAAGGCTTACTGTCTTAACTGTAACCTTAGGTAAATTGTAATCTTGGGTAACCCAGTTTGTTTTTATGGGTGCTAGTTTTCTTAATCTGTTCAAAGAAAAGAGTGATCCCCCAGGTTTCATTCCAGTGCTAAGTTGGTATGTAATCTTATTAAGCTAGAGTACTTATTTTTATTTGCTTATCCTTTTTTTAAAATTACTGTAGTGCAGTTGACACAGTGTTACATTAGTTTTAAGCATACAGCGTAGTGATTTGACAACCTATAGGTTATGCTATGCTTACTACATGTGAAGTTACTGTCACCATACAATGCCATGACGATACCTTTGACTAGATATTGTATGCTGTACCTTTCAACCCCATGACTTATTCATTCCATAACTGGAATCCTGTACCTCCCATTCCCCTTTACCCATTTTGCCCATCCCAGGCACCCCACCTCCAACCTGAGTAACCACCAGTTTTCTGTATTTATGGGTCTGTTTCTGATTTTTAAAAATTTGTTCATTTGTTTTGTTTTTCAGATTCCATATATAAGTGAAATCATATAGTATTTGTCTTTCTCTAATTGATTTATTTCATTTAGCATAATACCCTCAGGGTCCACCCATATTATCAGAAATTTCAAGATCTCATTCTTTCTTATGGCTGGGTAATACTTCATTGTGTATATACTACATCCTCTTTATCCATTCGTCAGTGGATGGACACTTGGGTTGTTTCCATATCTTGGCTATTGTAAATAATGCTGCAGTTAATGTAAGGGTGCATGTATCTTTTTAAATGAGTGTTTTTGTTTTCTTTTGGTAAATACCCAGTAGTGGAATATCTATTTTTAATAGATAGTGGTATTTCTATTTTTAATTTTTTCAAGACTCTCCATACTGTTTTCCTCAGTGGCTGCACCAGTTTACATTCCTGCCAACAGTGCATGAGAGTTCTCTTTCTCCACATCCTCTCCAGCACTTATAATTTTTCTTTTTGGATATAAGCCATTCTGACTGGTTTGAGGTGATATCTTATTGTGGTTTTGATTTGCATTTCCCTGATGATTAGTGATATTGAGCATCTTTACTTGTGTCCATTGGCCATTTGTATGTCTTTGGAAAAAGTCTATTCAGGTTCTCTGCCTATTTTTTAATTGGATTGTTTGGTTTTGGGTGTTGAGTTGTATAAGTTCTTTATATATTTTGGATATTAACCCCTTAACAGGTGTACTAGGTTGCCTTTTTGTTTATGGTTTCCTCTTCTGTGCAAAAGTTTTTATTTTGGTGTAGTCCCAGTAGTTTACTTTTGCTTTTTGTTTCCCTTTCCTGAGGAGAAATATCTAAAAAGTGTTGCTACGGTCTATATCAAAGAGATAACTGCCTATGTTTTCTTCTAGGAGTTTTATGGTTTCAGGTCTCACATTTAGGTCTTTATTGTGTTATTTATTTTTGTGTATAGTTTAAGAAAATGGTCTAGTTTCATTCTTTTGCATGTACCTGGTCAGTTTTCCCAACACCATTTATTGAAGAGGCTGTCTTTCCCATTATATATACCCTCCTTTGTCAAATGAATTTACCACACAAGTGCGGGTTTATTTCTGGGCTCTCTATATTGTTCCATTGATTTATGTGACTGTTTTTGTGCCAGTACTGTCTGGGATTGTGGTTCCTCCAGCTTTTTCCTTCCTTCTCAAAATTGCTTTGGCTGTTTGAGGTCTTTGTAGTTCCATTCAAATTTTAGGGTTATTCTAGTTTTGTAAAAAAAATACTGTTGGTATTTTGATAGGGATTGCATTGAATCTGTACGTTACTCTGAGTAGTATAGACATTTTAACAACATTAATTCTTCTAACCTATGAGCATGGTGTATTTTTCCATTTGCTTCTGTCATTGTCAACTTCTTTCATCAGTGTTTTACAGGGTTTTTTTTTTTTTTTTTTTTTTTTAGGTTATTTATTTATTTTGAGAGAGAGAGCAAGAGAGAGACAGACAGAACTAATCCCAAGCAGTCTCTGCCCTGACAGCACATAGCCTGACATGGGGCTCAAACTCATGAATTGTGAGATCCTGACCTGAGCTGAGATCAAGAGTCAGATGATTAACTGACTGAGCTACCCACGCGCCCAGTGTTTTATAGTTTTGAGAGTATAGGTCTTTCACTTTCTTGGTTAAATTTATTTTTAGGTATTTTATTCTTTGTGGAACAATTGTAAATGGAATTTGTAAAAAAATTCTGCTACTTTGGTATTAGTGTATAGAAACATAACAGATTTCTGTATATTATTTTTGTATCCTGCAAATTTATTGAATTAATTTAATAGTGTTTTGGTAGAGTCTTTAGGGTTTTCTATGTATAGTTTTGTATTATCTACAAATAGTGACAGTTTTTTTCCTTTACCAATTTGGACGCCTTTTTAAAATTTTCTTGTCTGATTGACGTGGCTAGGATATCCAGTATTATTTGAGTAGAAGTGTCATGAGTAGACATCCTTGTCATGTTCCTGATCTTGGTGTAAAAGCTCTCAGTTTTTCAGCAAGTATGGTGTTTAGTTGTGGGTTTGACATATATTGCCTTTATTATACTGCAGTATGTTTTCTTTTAACCCACTTCGTTGAAAGCTTTTGTTCAATAGATGGCTTGAACAATTTTGAATTTTGTCAAATGCTTTTTCTGCATCTAATGAGATGATCATATGATTTTTACCCCTCATTTTGTTATGTGGTGTATCATGTTAATTGATTTGCAGATATTGAGCTATCCTTGCATTCCTGGAATAAATCCCACTTGATCATGCTGAATGATTGTTTTAATGTATTGTTGAATGTGGTTTGCTAATATTCTGTTGAAATTTTGCATGTATGTTCATCAGGTATATTGACTCGTAGTTTTCTTTTTCAGTAGTATCTTTGGTTTTGGTATCATGGTAGTGCTGACCTTATAGAATGTATCTGGAAGCTTTCCTTCCTCCTCTGTTTTTGGAATAGTTTGAGGAGAATAGGTATTCTTTCTTTTCTTTTCTTTTTTTTTAAGTCTTTATTTAAGTTCCAGTTAGTTAACTACAGTGTAATGTTAGTTTCAGGTGTGTGGTTTAGTGATTCAGCACTTTCATATAACATCCAGTGCTTATCACAAGTGCACTCCTTAGTCCCCATCACCTATTTAACCCATCCCACCACCCATCTGTCCTCTAGTAACCATCAGTCCATTCCTGGTTTGCTTCTCAGTTTTTCCCCTAAGTTTTTTTGTTTTGTTTCTTAAATTCCACATATGAATGAAACCATAAGGTTTATTTGTCTCTCTGACTGACTTATTTCACTTAGCATAATACTCTTTTGCTCCATCTATGCTATTGTAAATGGCAAGATTTCATGCCTTTTTATGGCTGGGTAATATTCCATTGTGTATATATACCGTATCTTCTTTATCCACTCATCAGTCAGTGGATACTTGGATTGTTTCCATGGTTTGGCTGTTGTAGATAATGCTGCTATAAATATCAGGATGCATGTATCACTTTAAATTAGTGTTTTTGTATTCTGTGGGTAAACACCTAGTAGTGCAATTGTTGGATCATAGGGTAGTTCTATGTTTAACTTTTTGAGGAACCTCCATACTGTTTTGCAGAGTGGCTGCACCAGTTTACATTCCACCAACAGTGCAAGAGGGTTCCCCTTTCTCCACATCCTTGCCCACACTCGTTGTTTCTTGTGTTGTTGATTTTAGCCATTCTATCAGGTGTGAGGTGATATCTCACTGTAGTGTTGATTTGGATTTCCCTGATGATCAGTGATAATCAGCATCTTTTCTTGTGTCTGTTGGCCATCTATATGTCTTCTTTGGAAAAATGTTGAGAGTAGGTATTCTTTAAATTTTTGGTAGAATTTACGTGTGAATACATCTGATCCTAGATTTATTTTTGTTGGGAGTTTTTTGATTATCAATTCAATTTTTTTTTTTTTTTTTACTGGTAATCAGTCTGTTTAGATTTTCTATTTCTTCATGATTCAATTTTGAAAGATTGTATATTTATTTAGGAAATTAACCATTTCTTCTAAATTGCCCAATTTGTTGTCATAAATTTTTTTCATAGCATTCTATTCTAATTCTTTGTATTTCATTTGTTACATTGCTTTAATTTCTGATCTTATTTATTTGTGAGTTCTTTTTTTCTTGGTGAGTGTGGCTAAAGGTTTGTCAATTTTGTTTTTCTTTTCAAAGAACCAGCTCTTGGTTTCATTAATCTTTTCTTTTTTTTAGTCTTTATTTCACTCTGATCTTTATTATTTCTTTCCTTTTGCAAGCTTTGGGCCTTTTCCTCTTGAAGCTTCTTTAGGTGCTGGGTTAGATTGCTTATTTGAGATTTTGCTTGTTTCTTGAGGTAAGTACAAATCATTAGGAATTTCCCTCTTAGAACTGTTTTCACTGTGTCCCAAAGGATTTTGGACTGCTGTGTTTTCATTTTCATTTGTTCCTATGTATTTTATTTTCTTTTGATTTCTTTGTTGAGTCATTGGTTGTTTAATAGTTATACTTTGTAAGAAAAATTAGTAGTTGTTTTATTAGTTGCCTTCATCTTCCTTTTTCTTTTAGCCTAGTGTTTAGGGTCTTTTTGTTTTTAATTTGTTACTTTTTGTTCGCTTATGTGGACTTTTTCTGGCAGTACTATTAGCCAGGCAACATCGTTTCCACAAGGTCTAAGTACTAATTATTTATTTATTTTTTTATTTTTAAAAAAAATTAACGTTTATTTATTATTGAGAGAGAAAGAGCATGAGCATGGGGGGGACAGAGAGAGGGGGAGACACAGAATCTGAAGTAGGTTCAGGCTCTGAGCTGTCAGCACAGAGCCCGGCGTGGGGCTCAAACTCACAAGCTGCAAGATCATGACCTGAGCTGAAGTTGGACTCTCAATGGCCGAGCCACCCAGGTGCCCCACTAATTTTTTAAAAGTAAATTTTCATAGGTGTCTAAGAGTCTATTCCTTGGGAAAGCTTAAGTCTTTGAGTGCTATATTTTCTAAGGAATGTTTGTTTTCATGAAGGATTATAACATATTATAGGATGTCACAAGTATATGTAGGTTAGAAATACCCACCTTATGGGGCACCTCCGTGGCTCAGTTGGTTGAGCATCCGACTTCAGCTCAGGTCATGATCTCATGGTTTGTGAGTTCAAGCCCCATGTCAGGCTCTGTGCTGACAGCTCAGAGCCTGGAGCCTGCTTCAGATTCTGCCTCTCTCTGCCCGTCCCCTGCTCACACTCTGTCAATCTCTCTCTCAAAAATAAATAAACATTAAAAAAAATTTTAAAAATAAAAAAAAAAATACCCACCTTAGTTCAGAATAGATCCTAAATCAGAAACTGGGTAAAGATAAGATATTCTCTAGTATTTTTGGGGGTTACTCTTGAATTTTGTCACTTTTAAAGTTTCTCATATAATTAACATGCAATATTTTTAAGGAATATATGAAGGATATATATTCATATATATTATATGTACATATCTTTTATATATTCCCTAAAGGAATAAAGGACATTATGACTTTTTCTTAGTTGTCTCTCTTTGATGGAAGAGCCAGACCCTGCTCTAAAAGAACTCACAGTGTATTCTTGCTCAGATTGCTTTCCTCATTGTCTATAATGGCATCTGTACCATCACTAATTTTTGTTGACTGACTTGGTGTATGAATTGCAGTTGTATGGATTTTGGAAAAGTGATTGCTTATATCAAGTTGCCTTAAAAGGGTGGGAATAACTTAGAAATAATTGGCTTAAAATATATTTGTTACATTAACAAATTAAAGATGTAGATTTGTATTTTTCTCCTCTCTTCTTGAAGACCACATTAAAACTATATTAAAGAAGAACAACAGAATGAACCTATAACTTTGAAGGGATGGTCGGGTACTCTCTGATAAAACATCACAGCACATTTTCTGAAAGAAGAAAAGAATAATGATGGATGAAACATTAAAACAGAGAGAACTATGTCAAAATATTCAAGAGGGAACTATAGCAAAGAAAGTTCAGATATATTTAACAGGATCTTAGAGAATCTTAGCATTTAAAGTCAGAGACCAAGGGTAACTGAAAATGGGAAAAATAGTTGAAATATATAACTATATATATAGTTATAACTATACAACTACATAACTATATATATATATGTATAGTTATAACTATATATATATAGTTATATACATATATATATAACTATATATATAACTATAACTATATATATAGTTATAACTATATAACTATAGTTATATAACTATATATATAACTATATAAATATATAACCATATAATAGTTATGCCTCCTTTTCCACTGAATCCCATACAGAGTGACTCAGTATAATATTCCCTGCTCTTCGCCACTCCTTTTCTTTCCAATCAAAAAATACAGAAGTCATTTTTTCTGGAAATAAAAATAAAGACAACTCTAAAGGAGAAGTACAGTTGTCATGGTGGACATTTGTATCTGGACATTATCCCTCCTCATCTAGGGGAGCCCCATGGAAAATGACTGATTCTCTGCTGTTCATCCTAAAGCATAGTGTGCCTATCAGGAACCCCTACTCATATGTACTTGTTTTCCATTCATTCTTCTTTTTCTTCTTATTTATCAGTGGACAACCAATAATTACCTTCAAAAAAATAAAACCAGCAGTATTATAAATGAAAATTCTATGGTAAAGAGAAAAACTTTCACCATGTGAAACAGATAGTTCCTGAATCAGAAGAGATCTTAATTTAAAACAAACAAAATGGAGGCACCTGGTGACTAGGTTGGCTAAGTGCCCGACTTCAGCTCAGGTCATAATCTCACAGTTCGTGAGTTTGAGCCCCACTGGAGCCCCGTGTTGGTCTCTGAGCTAATAGCTCAGAGCCTGGCGCCTCCTTCAGCTTCTGTGCCCCTCCCCAACTCACACACTGTCTCTCTCAAAAACAAACATTAAAAAAAATAAATAAATAAAAAAATAAAATGTCTAGTGTTCTCAGAGAAATAAAAATGTATTGCCTCAGTAAAGCAAGAACAGAATAATTATTAAAAAATCATAGTAAGAAAGATTTATTGGAAATTAAAGTGTTCATACAAATTAAAAACAAAAAACAGAACAACCCTGGATAGTTAAAAGATAAGTTGAGTAAGTTTCTATTTGAAAATAGAAAAACAGAGAGCAGGTTTGTTATTTAGTCAGTTATTTAGTCAGTTTTAAAAAGAGTAAACAGGAAAGTGGGTTATCAGAAAAGTAACATAACATTTCTAGTGCTTAAAGATACTTGTTTCAATATTAAAAGAAGGAGGGAGATAAAGGGGCAACAAAATCAATGAAAAAAATGACCCACACCTAGGCACGTTGTGGAATTGCAGTATAAGAGGAGGGAAAATTCTAGAAGCTCCTAAGGAGGGGGAAAAAAAAAAGATAACCTATAAAGGAATGAGAATCAGATGAGCATAACTAGAGTGTAAACTCCATAATGGCAAGGATTATTGTTGTTGTTGTTTTCTTTATGGTTACATGGTAAAAGTTCAAAAGAAATACATGTTGAATAAAAGAATGACTGTAACATCTAGCAAGAACCTCTTCAGGGTTTAGAAGACAGTGGAGCAGTGTCTTTAAAGTTCTGAGAGAAAATGACTTAACTTAGAATGCAGAACCTATGAAAAGTATCAAATTGGAGGGCAAAATAAATACGTTCTCAGGTATATAAGGACTCAGAACATTTACCTCTTAACCTGTCTATATACCCTTTCTGTTGAAGTTATTTGAGGATATGGATCAGTAAAATGAGCAAAACTAAAGACGGTGACATGAGCTACTAGAAATGGTGGATCAACTCAGAAGTACTATAAAAGTGATTCCAGAATGACAGTGGTATAACAGATATACAAAGTAATTGTTTAAAGTAGAATAGGAAATAATTGGTCCCAAGGAAAATGTCTTTAAGAGGAAGAATGGAATGGATTCAGCCTGTAGATAGAATGACTAGGAAGCTGGGTAAATATTAGTGATATAGAAAGGTGGTTTTTTCCTTTCAATAGGATAAAAGGACAATTAGGAATTCTAAGGAAAAAACCTTGCATAACCCAACAAGCCGTTGCATGTTGCAAACATTTAAAATGAGTCACAAGTTAAATCCTCATCTTTTATAGTCTCAAGTTGCTAATTCAAGAAATAGCATAAGCATGAAAGTATAAGCCATTAAAATAGTTATTCCAGGGAGAGGGACATGAATAATGGGTCAGTGGATGTTTCCTTTTTTTAAAACTTTATGCATATATTTGAGGTGGGATGGGGGAGAGTGGGTGTTGGTGCATAGGAGGTAAATGACAGGTAATGTTTTGTGGGTTCTACCTTTTGCAATGAAAAGTTAGGCACCTCTGATTAAGATGTGATAGGTCATAGGGAGTTGCTTCTGCTATATGCATATAAACAAATAATCCCCATCTATACCATTTAATCAGCTTTTAGTTATATTATTGGAATTAAAACAGTTTTGACAAGGAATACCGATCAATTTACTGAATATCTTGTATGTTTGAATTGTAAATAGCTGATTTTTACCGAGTGCTTATTGTGTTCATAGTTATTGAATTATCCCCATTTAACTGTCATAGCAGTTCTCTAAGGAAGTTACTATTATTATTGTCTTTAAAGATGAGATCATTGAGATTCAATGAGCCAAGCACCAGTATATGCAGCTTTAAAAACTTAAGTTAATTAAAATTCAACAAAATTAAGAAATTAGTTATTCAGTCACATTTACCACATTTCAGGGTGCCCAGTAGCCATATGTGGCCAGCTACCATACTGGACAGCACAGATTATAGAATATTTCCATTCTTTTTTTTTTTTATTTATTTTTTTTAAAATTTTTTTTTTTCAACGTTTATTTATTTTTGGGACAGAGAGAGACAGAGCATGAACAGGGGAGGGGCAGAGAGAGAGGGAGACACAGAATCGGAAACAGGCTCCAGGCTCTGAGCCGTCAGCCCCAGAGCCTGATGCGGGGCTCGAACTCACGGACCGTGAGATCGTGACCTGGCTGAAGTCGGACGCTTAACCGACTGCGCCACCCAGGCGCCCCTAGAATATTTCCATTCTTGATGAAAGTTTTATTGGACAGCCTTGCCTTACAGAACCCTTCTTTCCCCCCCATTAAGTGTTTCTTTATCTTTTTCCTTTTTAAAAATATAAAGCATTATGTATGAAATTTGTAATCTCTCTTTGATGAAGAAAGACTATACATGATTTCTCCATATTCTTGTGCTTAATACATTGTGGAGGTCACTCCAGACTGCAGAAAATACACAGAGGTAGTCCTCATTCCCTTAGTAGCTTGATAGTATTGTACTTCACTGTGTGGTTATATGTAGCTAGTTCCTCATTGATGGTCCTTTGATTGTTTTAGTTCTCTACCACTGTAATACTGCTGCAATGAACAGTAGTAGTGCCACCTTGTGCATATGTTTCTTTCATATAGTGCTAGAAGCACTATACTTGTAATAGTAATTTCATCAGTGGGATTTTTTTTTAATATTAAAAACGATTATTCCAATTAAAAAAGTAATCTAATTTTATTTTAATAGAAAATAAAAATATATAAAGAGAGAAAAAATCATCTAAAATCCATGCTGCTCAGACACTATTTGGGTGTATATATATATCCCTTACTTTGCAAATATTTTTCACTTCATCAGGGAAGAGTACTCCTTACTTTGTGTAGTTGAGATCATATTGTGTTCACTAGTTTGAATTTTTTCTTTACCATAGTAGTATAAACATTTCCTCTAGTAACACAAACGTTTTATAAGTTTTTCTAATGACAGCACGATATGATGCTGTATTGATTTTTACAATATTCTTAATTATTCTGCTATTGTTAGAGATTTTGTTTGCTTCCTTTTTTTTTTTAAATTGTACTGCATATTTGATGGGGGGTGGGAGGGAGGGGAGGGTGGATGATGCGTATTGAGGAGGGCACCTTTTGGGATGAGCACTGGGTGTTGTATGGAAACCAATTTGACAATAAACTTCATATATTGAAAAAAAATAAAAAAAATTGTACTGCATAAACATTTTTGCATAACTTTTCCCCTAATTTTAGGATTTTCTTATTACATAGGAATGGGATTATTGGGCCAAAGGTTAAAAGCATAAAGTTTTAATACATCTTGCCAACTTTTTTTCCCAAATATCCTGTGGATCTTTTTTTTTTTAATGTTTATTTTGAGAGAGAGTGCGAACGAGCGTGAGTAGGGGAGAGGCAGAGAGGGGGAGAGAGAATCCAAAGCGGGCTCCATGCTATCAGTGTAGAGCCCAATGTGGGGCTCAGTCTCATGAACCATGAGATCATGACCTGAACTGAATTCAAGAATCGGGTGCTCAACTGAGTGAGCCACCCAGGTGCCCCACTGTGGATCTTCTCTTGATAGGCATTCCAGCAGCATTAAAAAAATATTTAAGTAATCTCTATACTCCAGCGTGGGGCTCAAACTCATGACCACTGAGGGCCCCCTGGGCACACCCTGCCCTTTTTTCTTTGAGTGCACTGCCGGCTATGGGTCTTAACATGTATTTGCCCATTTAACTTTTGACCTCATATTTTTCTCGTGGGGTCATAGGAGTTATTTATTTATATGTTAAGGATGATAACTATTTTTCTGTCATATTGCAACTTTTTCACCAGGTGTTTAAATTTGGTTAATTTTTTACATACTTTAATTTTACATTTTTATGTAGTTATTTTTGTTTGTTTCTAGTAGTAGGCTTGCCTTTACCACTCCCTGCCTCCCCAGAAAAGAAAAAAATGGTGAATAATGGTCATTATTCATCTGTCAAAAATCAGCATTTGTGTTTATTATAAATCTTAACATTCAGGGGAGTCAAATTCAGTTAGCATTTATTCAGAAACAATTATATATTAGGTACTTTGTATGTTCTCTGTCCAAGCTACAACATTCTGTCTTTTCTATAGACTGTAAATAACAATGTGAAAATAGGGATGAATTGAATTATAGCCTCTTTTAAAAATTATAAGCAGTATTTATTTGCTTTAAGTATCTTTTATTATAATAAACTATAAAACCTATTTCACAAAATATAATGAGTTTCCTTCCCTCTTTCCTTAATTGTAAGAACAAATATGTATCTTCTGGTTGCTAATGGGCTAATCTCTACTACAGATATCTGGAGAAAACAAATTGCAGACATGAATATTATCACCAGGATCTGAAGACTCTAAAGGTTGCTCTTCAGGCTTGTCATGGATTTTTTTGGAGAAAGGAAATCTGTGAAATTATGTGAATAGAGAACATTTTTCAAAAACCATGGGGGAAAGAGAAAGAAGTCCAGATAATGATCAAGAAAGTAAGACAGACAAACATTATTACTCTTATTCTTCATCTGATTTGGAAACTACTCAACAATCTTCTGGCCGGTCATCACTAGTCAAGTCCTCTTCACCTAAGAGTAAAAAGGGAAAAAATCCTAAAAGACAGATTTCAGATAGCCAAGTACATCACCAAGGTAAGCATTCTAAAAGAGAGTCTAGAAGACTCATTTTAAGTGTTTAAGGAAAGTTGTATGAATGAAACTCTTCTATTACTATGTATATTGATATGTGCATGGAAATGGGCTGATTTATATATATATATGTGTGTGTGTGTGTGTGTGTGTGTGTGTTTGTGTGTGTTATATACACATAGTTTTGTATATATAGTTGTTGCTTATGGTGCTGTGTATTATCCTTTGTTATAATAAAAATCATACTATATACAGAAGAAAGAACTGTACATAAGCCTTCTCATTTTGTTTTATTCTTTCTAAATAAATTCTTGTCTTGGTGTTTCTGAGGTACTATACAGGCAAAAAAAAAAATCACAAAGTAGTACCTTTTTAAGTCTCCACTTTTAAAAAGCAGCAGAAGACATTGCTATAAAATACTTAAGGGGCATTTTTATAGATTGAGTAAAATTACTTCATCTAGGTTACACAGCACTTACTACAAAAGTTCAAATTAATTCTAGAAATGGAATTTGGGACTTGGGACCACCACTCTGTTTTCTATTAAACTGTGTTATAATGCAAACAAGATTAATCATTAGAAATAATTTGTCTTATTAAAATGTTACTAGTCTGGAACTACATATTAATACATATTTGACAAGGCAATATTCTAGAAATCTCTTCTTTGTCTTAATGAATTTCTGGTCAAAAAAACCTCTGATGTACTTAGTGACAAAATATGTAAGGACTACCGTAGAAAAATACACTACAGAATTATAAACTAAGGCAAATGAGTTAATTATAGTGTTCATTAATAAATGCAGCACAGCTATAACAGCCCCATTTAGAAAGATTATATAGTTTAGATTGCAAGGCAGGGAGGGGTAAAATTGGGAACTGAAACAGGGGCCAGGTCATGAAACACCTTGAATCCTATAATAATATATTGACTGTCTGTTTCTGTGGAGAAATAGTTAGCTATAGAATAGATTTAACCAGGGGTGTAATTAAATTTGCCTTTATAAATTTTTACTTTGAAAAGTAACATTTGCTTTGAAAAAATCAGCAAAGAATATATGTTAATTTTGAAAGCAACCCTTTCATGGACCCCTGATCTAACTTCCCAGGGATGTTCATACTTAGAACAGTTGAGTGCTTTTTCTTTCTCTTCCTTTCTTTCCTTTCCATTCCTCTTCTTTTATTTCCTTTCTTTTCTTTCTTTCTCCAGTACAGTGCTACAAGTTTTTTGGTCTTTTCCTCAGTGTGAGCCTCTTGTTTTGATTTTGTGGTTGAAAGCATGATCTGATATTAAACTTTTGCTATCTAATTAAGAATAAATAGACTTTAGGGTTGAATCTTAGACAATGCCCATTTACTCCTGAGAAATAATTTACATACTTCGTGAATTACTTGCAGGAATACTTTAATTTTTTACTACTTCCCCAAAGCAATTTAGGAGGCTACCTAATTAAAGAGAAATTCTTAAACCTTACCTTATTTAAGAAGATAATTGAGAAAAATCTATGAAAAACAGTTCCAACATCACCCAGAAAAATCTGTTATTGTCTTTAGTCTGACTTTTACTATTTTCTGCTTTGTATTGCCTTCTGAATTAAAATCTGTGGTAATTTGTCTACCTTAGATCAATCAACAGGACCATACCAGTTACACTTAAGCACTTTAGTGTTTCCTTAAACACTGAGTTAGTGTTAAATAGAATATGCTATTTAAGTTGCAACTGCCAGTGTATACTAAACTAAGGAAAGAACACATGTAATTAAAACAGCATCTTGAACACTTGAATTTGTGGATTTGAATGTTTGATAGCATATTCTTCCTTTCTCTTTTTAATTATCAGCATATCTAATTATTTTTAAAAATGAAATTGTTCTATCAAAAGTTATATGCATAATGATAAAATTTGATGATAGTTTAGGTTATACATGTTTGTATATTACATGTTATATATGTTTTCTATCTCGTGTGTTACCAATAATATAAATATCGAGTTTTTTTGTAGATATGTAATTCATCTTTACTACATTTTTTTTAACTGCATGTTTTTTAAAGGAGTCATATTTTATTTTTATCACCTGAAGGAAGAAAAAGCAATACTTTCTCACCCTCTTGTTCATACTGACTTAGCAAGGGGCAAATGAAGAGTGATATACATGACAGTCAATCATCTTTTCTCTTCTCACTTGAATTAGCACTGTGTTTCATCTTGATAGTTTTAAAAATGAAAATAAGTAAATGGCATTTAGGAAATATTTTTGAATTAGCTTAAGTGTCCCTTTTATGATCAGTTGGTAGTCATATGAATAGAATATGCTGTAAATCAATGTTCCAATTATTAGGATGTGAAAAAGTTGGTTTTGGAAGGCCTTTCTGTTTGACTGAATAGCTGAAGTGTATTAGAGGAAAATTCTGTCGATTCTTATATAGGCTTTAACTTTTCAAATAAGTTTCTATTTGTATGAAATCTTGTTTGCTGAGCAATATGATTTTATACATAAAACAGAAATTTGGAAGAATTAATACTCATCTTTATAATCATTTTTATGTATAAAGTTTCTGTCATTCTAAGAGTTGAGTACATATTCCATAATAGTATATGGATACCAAAACTGTTACTAACTCAGTATGTTGGGAAAGAAAGAAAATTGAAATGATGGATGCCCCAATTTAAAATTAGAGCAGTGCTATCCACAGGAAATATAATGCAAGTCACAAATGTAGGCCACACATGCAATTTTATATTGTCTGATAACTATATTAAAAAAGAAAAACAGGTAAAATTAATTTTAATAATATACTTCATTTAAACCAACATATCCAAAATATTATTTATTTATTTATTTATTTATTTATTTTTTTGGAGAAAGAGTGAACGTGCATAGGAGAGGGGCACAGGGAGAGGGAGAGAGAGAATCCTAAGCAGGCTGCACGCTGTTAGCCCAGAGCCTGATGCCTAGCTTGATCGTGACCTGAGTCAAATCAAGTCGGAGGCTTAACTGACTGAGCCACCCAGGCACCCCCAAAATATTATTGTTTCTAAATGTAGTTAATATAAAACATTATGTTTAGAACATTGTGCTTGCTTTTTTTTTTTTTTTTTTGAACTAAGTGTTTGAAATTCAGTATGTACTTCACAGTATACCAGATCTCAGTTTGGACTGCCCACGTTTCAAATCTCTCAGTAGCTACATGTGGCTAGTGACTACTACTATATTGGATAGTGTAGTTTCAGAGTTACAAGTAGGCTTTCCCTCATTTATTATCATTACCACTTCCTTTTGTGTATTCACACATTTTTAGAACTGGAATCCCAAATCAGTACACATTCAAAACACAGTCATTAGAATCTTCTGTTTTTTAAATGAAATTTTGTAATGTAAATTGTAAATATTACTTGTTTAAATAATGGAATTAAGGTATCCATGACTAGAGAGATGGGTAGGGAAAGGTTAAATTTTCTAGTTTTTCTTTTCTTTTTTTTTTTTTTTTCCATCTGGAATGCATTTCCTTCTTAAAAACTGCAGTCACCTTGGAGATTAAAGTTCATTATTCTCAACTGTGGCAGGCTTCCAGATGCCTCTTTTAAAGGACAGGGGCTCTGTACACTGGGGCCTAAGCTTAATGAACTTTTAGTATAAATAATGACATTCCAAATTTTTGCGAAACGTTATTTAATGTGTATAGTTTAAGGATTTCATATGCATATATTTTTTAGGGTGTAGTTTTTTTGTTTTTGTCTTGTTCTCAAATTGCATCAAATGTTTTTGATTGAACCCTACACAAAAGAAAGCCCCTGAGCAAGCATTTAAAATCATGTCTGTACTGCTAAAAGTGTTTTTCATTTTTAATCGCTGATAAATGGGATTAGGTTCTTATTGTGCCAGAGAATATTTGTGGAGAACTTCCTATTTTATATGAATTCTTTGTTTAGTCCTCACAACAACCTAGTTATATAGGTGCTGTTATCCTAATTCTATGGGTGGGGAAAATAGACCTGGAAAGATTTAGCCGAATTGCCTAGGAAGTTCTTAAGTGGTAAATCAGAGTCCCAAACCCAAGTCTTCTTGTTGTATAATATGTTGTAATCTTCTTTCCCCAAATAAAGAAAAAGTTCTGGTTAATTTAGAGAAAACGTACATTTCATCATTCTGAATTATAATCCCAAATATCTTGGCATAAATTACTTGAATATCACAATGTTTTGTCCAGTGTTTATTAAACACCATGCTAATGGTGATGATGACCATGTTTGAATTCTGGCTTGCCATCTTATCTATAAAGTTGAAAATGGTAAAGCCTGATACTGGCATTAAAAAAAAATTTTTTTTTCAATGTTTATTTTTGAGAGAGACAGTGCGAATGGGGGAGGGGCAGAGAGAGGGAGATACCGCTGATACTGCCATATTTTAAAGCAGTGTAAAATAATTCCCTGTAAACTATTGAGATATCATTTTGATAAGTCAGAATATTCTTGACCTTTCTTAAAAGATTCTGAATGTTTCTTAATAAAAACATTAGTATATAAATATATGTATATTTATATACATTAACATTATATTAAGACCTCTAAAACCTGATACTTAAGTTTTGTAAGGTCATTTTTTAAGGAACAATATAATTAAAGAATGTTATGGATCCACTTGTGTTAGAATGAATAAGTAATATTACATTGGTAGGGCTCTCACTTTACATTGTTACTGTTTCCTTTTTAGCCGCTAGGAAGCCAAGCCCTAAGGATCCACCAAACAGAAAGGGAGTCCGAGTGGGATTTCGCTCCCAGAGCCTCAACAGGGAGCCACTTCGGAAAGATACTGATCTTGTTACAAAACGGGTTCTTTCTGCAAGACTGCTAAAAATCAATGAATTGCAGAATGAAGTAACTGAACTCCAGGTCAAGTTAGCTGAGCTGCTAAAAGAAAATAAGGCTTTGAAAAGGCTTCAATACAGACAGGAGAAAGCCCTGAATAAGTTTGAAGATACAGAAAATGAAATCTCACAACTTATTGCTCATCATAACAATGAGATTACAGCACTCAAAGAACGCTTAAGAAAATCTCAAGAGAAAGAACGGGCAACTGAGAAAAGGGTGAAAGATACTGAAGGAGAACTATATAGGACAAAATTTTCCTTGCAGAAACTGAAAAAGATCTCTGAAGCTAGACACCTACCTGAACGAGATGATTTGGCAAAGAAACTGGTTTCCGCAGAGTTAAAAATAGATGACACCGAGAGAAGAATTAAGGTAAAACTTATACAGCTTTAATTGTGCTGTTTTAATATCGTTTTTCATTGGGTATTTAAGAGCATACTCTGTTAAGACTGCTTATTGAAGTTCAGATTTGCTTAGAAATGAAAACTATTTCTTTAATATTTTAAAAATTATCTTTCTGAGGAAGATTAGGAAAAAATTAAGATTGTATATTTAAGAGCAAGATACAAAAAATTTATACATTAATGGGAAGGTTAATGAATGAATGAGTGTTTAATTCCACGAATCTTAGTCATTTTGGGTAAGTACATCATTTGATTACCGGAGTGTTTCTCTAAAATTGAAAACAGTACACTAATAGCTATAGTGTATAAAACTGACATTTGGGGCCATTGTGTAAGAAATGCCACAAGAAAAATCCTTTGTTTTTATTTCTTTGAACATTTGTAAAAGACATTTTTGGCAGCAGAGCATATTCTTATTCCCCCAAATAGAAACTAACATGAGAGGTGGGTAGAAGAATGTTGAGTTACTAGCCTGAGAATACAGTAGAACGTTTATTTTTTTATTTTCATTTTTATATTTTTAGAGGGAGAGGGAGAGGGCGTGTGAGTGGGCAAGGGGCGGAGGGAGAGGGAGCATGAGTGGGAGAAGGGAAGAAGGGGAGAGGGAGAGAGAGAACCTGAAGCAGGCTCCATGCCCAGTTCTGAGTACATGCAGGGCTGGCTCGATCTTAAGACATGCAGTCATAACTTGACCCGAAATCAAGAGTTGGACGCTTAACTGACCGAGCCACCCGGGCATCCAGAAAGGCATTTTTCTTGGGGCACCTGGGTAGCTCAATCGTGCCAAACTCTTGATTTTGGTTCAGGTCATGATCTCACAGTTTGTGGGATTGAGCCCACATTGAGCTCTGCACTGACAGAGTGGAGCCTGCTTGGGATTCTCTCTCTCCCTCTCTTTGCCCCTCCCCTGTGTGTATGCATGCATGCCTGCTTGCTCTCTCTTTAAATAAATAAACTTTAAAAAAAAAGGTATTTTTCTTATAACAAGTTGGAAAAAGAGTACTATCCCATGATTGTTATACAGAGAATTTATATTAGATGCTAACTCATATGTATGTTTATCATGTGCACATGATAAAATTACATAGAAGTAAATGCATATACAATATACACATGAATGTGAGTGTGTGTGTGTGTGTATGTATGTGTATGTGTATGTGTGTATGTGTGTATGTGTGTGTCAAACAGAAGCCCTGAGTCAGGGCTTATTAAAACTGATGAGTAGTTTGGAAAGCCAAGGTAGGGGAAAAGTATGGGAATAATGCCTGCTGTGACAGCTCTCTGAGGAAGGGCAAGTCAGAACTACAAGTAAATTAGCTTCTGTCATGTATTAATTGGGTGTTTTTAATACAGGGTATGTTATTGTACTTCTTTGTATAGTATACCGTGTTCAATATACCAATGCTAAGCCCAGGAGCAGTGGCTTACTAATAGAGTGTACATAAGTGGTTAGAAAAAGTATCTAACTTACTCTATATAATTAGCAATTATTATCTTCTGCTTGAGTGCACAGAAGATACCATATTGTGTAGGCTTCACAGTGATCAACCCAAACTGCAGAGCAAACATATGGAAACATTTTTTTTTTTTTTTTTTAAGGGGCCTCTTACCTTGAGGTGGCTTGGAGGTAGGGGCTGAAAGCAATTACTGTCACAAAAAACAACAAACATTTTAATTATTTTTAAAGGGGAGTATAAAATGTGCCAAATCATAGGGTTTGAAATTGGGAACCAAGAGCACAGAATGCTAATAATGATAAAAAAAAACAAAAACCACCTCTGTGTATGTTTGTATAAAACTAGAGAGAACATGGTATTGCATTGTACACACATATACATATACACACATATGCTGTGGTTCTCTCTTACAACCAGTTATGAAGGAGGCTTATAGGGTGTTGGGGGAAAGAGGAGAAAGAAGGAAGAGAGGAAAAATAAATCTGTGGATTCTGAGTAGTAGATGGAGGTTAATTATGTGGCTGCCCACTTGGGAGCATGAAAATCAGTCATCTGTAATGATATCTTTGAAATACTAGTTAACTGTATAGGGTCCTCAATTTTTTTTTTTCCTTACTGGGTTTAAAAAAGTGCTTTTAACTTTTTATTTTGAGATAATTATAGATTGATATGCAGTTGTATGAAAATTATATGTAGAGATCCTATATACCCTTCATCCAATTTCCCCAGCAGTAACATACTGCATAACTACAATATTGCAGTCAGGAAATTGGTTTTGATAGTGATACAATTCATCAACCTTACTCAGGTTTCATTAGTTTTGCATGAATTCATTTGTGTTTGTGTGTGTGTATATGTTTAGTTCTCTGCAGTTTTATCACTGTGTAGATTTATGTGACCACCACCAGAATCAAGATGCAGAACAGTTCTATCACAAGGATCCTGCGCTACCAACTTTTATAGGCACAGCTACCTTCTTGCCTTCCTTCCATTCTAACCTGTGACATCCACTAATCTGTTCACTATTTCTTTAAATTTGTCATTTTAAGAATGATAGATAAGTGGAATCATGTAGTATTTAAGCTTTTGAGATGAATAGATTTTTTTTTTCCTAGAGTTCCATCCAAATTGTTGTATATATCAATAGTGTGTTCCTTTTTTATTCTTGAGTAGTATTCCATAGTACGGATGTACCGCTGAGTGTTATGGTGTATCCCATTGGAGGACATTGGGGTTGTTTCCAGTTTTTAACTATTAACTAATAAGGCCACTATGAGCATTCCTGTACAGTTTTTTGTGTAAACATAAATTTTCATTTCTCCGGGATCTGTGCCTGAAAGTGTACTTGATGGGTTGTATGATAAATACATTTTTGGTTTTGTAAGGAACACCATTCTCTTTTTAGAGTGGCAGTGTTATTTTACATTTGTACTAGCAATGTATATGTGATCCAGTTTCTCCACATCCTTGCCACCATTTGATGTTCTCGCTCTTTTATACTGTAGCCATTCCAATAGGTATATAGTGTTGTGTCGTGGTTTTAACTTGTATTATTCCTAATGGCTGAGGGTGTATATCTTTTCATGTGCTTATTTGCCATCTATAGATTCTATTCATGTTCATATTTTTTGCCTATTTTTAAATTGGATTGTTGGTGCATTTACCATTGATTTTTGAATCTTTATATATTCTAGGTAATCTAGGTCCTTTGTCAGATGTGGGGCTTGCAAATATTTTCTCCCAGTCTGTAGGTTGTCTTTTCATCTTATTCACAGGGTCTTTCAGAGGGAAGGTTTTAAATCTTGATGTAATCTAGTTTATTAGATTTTTCTTTTATGGATTGTACTTTGGTGTCAAGTGTAAGAATTCCTTGCCTATTTCTATCACCCTTTGCCTGTAGCTCCAGAGATTTTTTACTGTGTTTCTATCCAAAAGTTTTATGGTTTTATGTTTTCTTTTCTTTTTTTTTTTAATTTTTAACTTTTTTTTAGAGTTTATTTTGAGACAGAGAGAATGAGTGGGGTAGGGGCAGAGAGAGAGGGAGAGAATCCCAAACAGTTTCCGCACTGTCAGCACAGAGCCCAGTGTGGGGCTCAGGCTTACAAACAGTGAAATCATGACCTGAGCCAAGATCAGGAGTCAGACGCTTAACTGACTGAGCCATCCAGGCACCCCTATATTTTACTTTCAAGTTCATTTTGAGTTGATTTTTGTATAAGATGTGGGGTTTAGGTTGGGATTCTTTTTTTTTTTTTTCTTTTTTTTGCCTGTGGTACCCAGTTACTCTAGTACCATTTGTTGAAAAGACTATCCTTCTTCCTTTTAATTTGGCACCTTTGTCAAAAACCAGTTGGGGATATTTTTGTGGGTCTATTTCTGGATTCTGTAGTCTGTTGATCTATGTATGTATATGTCCCTCTGCCAATGTCAGACTTCTTCATTATAGGCGACATAGTAGGCCTTAACATCAGCTAGTGATTCCTCTTATGTTATGCTTTTTTTTTTTTTTTAAAGTTTGGCTATTTTAACTATTCTGGGTCCTTTGCCTTTGCATATAAACTTTAGAATAAGCTTGTTTTTGTCTACAAACACCTTCTTGGGATTTTAATGGGAAATGCATTCAACATGGATCAATTTGTGTAGAATTTATATGTGGAACCTTTCTACTCTTGAACACAGTATATTCATTTATTTCATCGTCATCATTCCCAGGATATAGATCCATATAGGTTTTTTTAGATTATACCTAAGTATTTATTTTCTTTAGAGCAATTGTAAATTCTTTCAGTTCTTTCTAGATGAGGAAATTATGTTTGGACTTTTATTTTCAAATTTCAAAGCTTATTTTGTTGTAATAATTATTTTCACAAGGAGTTATGAATATTTTATGCACATGAAGGAAGAGCTTGGTTTTAGCAGTTTACTTTCAAATATTAGGAGTGTTGAGCTAATTAGCTGTAAGCCCCAAAGTTTGGTTGGGAGATACAAGCTACTTCATTTATATTGTGTTTGAAGTTCTATTGGAAATGACATTTAATATGTAATTATGAACCTATTACGCTCAAATCAGTCTTATTTCAGCTGTCATACCATACTGAAAATTTTTTTCATTTTTTAAAAAATTTAAATCCAAGTTAGTTAACATATAGTGTAATAATGATTTCAGGAATAAAATGTAGTGATTCATCACTTACATATAACATCCAGTGCTCCTCTCAACAAGTGCCCTCCTTAATGCCCATCGCCCATTTAACCCATCCCTCCACCCAACACACTGCCAGCAACCCTCAGTTTATTCTCTGTATTTAGGAGTCTCTTATGATTTGCCTTCCTTTCTGTTTTTATCTTATTTTCCTTCCCTTCCCCTATGTTCATCTGTTGAGTTTCTCAAATTCCACATATGAGTGAAATCATAAGATATCTTTCTCTGACTGACTTATTTTGCTTAGCATAATACCCTTTAATTCCATCCACATTGTTGCAAATGGCAAGGTTTTATTCTTTTTCATCACAGAGTTGTATTCCATTGTATCTGTATATCACATCTTCTTTATCCATTCATCAGTCGATAGACATTTGGGCTCTTTCCATACTTTGGCTATTGCTGATAGCACTGCTATAAACATTGGGGTGCATGTGCCCCTTCAAGTCAGCATTTTTGTATTCTTTGGATAAATACCTAGTACTGCAGTTGCTGGGTTGTAGGGTAGTTCTATGTTTAACTTTCTGAGGAACCTCCATACTGTTTTCCAGAGTGGCTGCACCAGTTTGCATTCCCACCAGCAGTGCAAAAGTGTTCCTCTTTCTCCATATTCTTGCCAACATCTGTTGTTGCCTGAGTTGTTACTTTAGTGATTCTCACAGGTATAAGGTGGTATCTCATTGTGGTTTTGATTTGTATTTCCGTGATGATGAGTGATGTTGAGCGTTTTTTCATGTGTCTCTTAGCCACCTGGATGTCTTCTTTGGAAAAGTGTCTATTCATGTCTTTTGCCCATTTCTTCACTGGATTATTTGTTTTTTGAGTGTTGAGTTGGATAAGTTCTTTATAGATTTTGGATACTAACCCTTTATCTGATATGTTATTTGTAAATATCTTCTCCCATTCTGTCGGTTGCCTTTTAGCTTTGCTGATTGTTTCTTTTGCTGTGCAGAAGCTTCTTATCTTGATGGGGTCCCAGTAGTTCATTTTTTGCTTTTGTTTCCCTTGCCTCGAGAGACATGTCAAGTAAGAAGTTGCTGCGGCCAAGAAAAAAGAGGTTGTTGCATGTTTTCTCCTCTAGGATTTTGATGGCTTCCTGTCTTACGTTTAGGTCTTTCATCCATTTTGAGTTTATTTTTGTGTATGGTGTAAGAAAGTGGTCCAGCTTCATTATTCTGCATGTTGCTGTTCAGTTTTCCCACCACCATTGCTGAAAAGACCGACTTTTTTCCATTGGATATTCTTTTCTGCTTTGTCAAAGATCAGTTGGCCATATTTGTGGGTCCGTTTCTGGGTTCTCTGTTCTGTTCCATTGATCTATGTGTCTGTTTTTGTGCCAGTACCGTACTGTCTTGATGACTGCAGCTTTGTAATGCAGCTTGAAGTCAGGAATTGTGATGCCTCCACCTTTGGATTTCTTTTTTAACATTACTTTGACTATTTGGGTTTTTTTCTGGTTCCATACAAATTTTAGAATTGTTTGTTCTGGTTCTGTGAAAAATGCTGTTGTTATTTTGATAGGGATAGAATTGAATATGTAGATTGCTTTGGGTAGTATAGACATTTTAACAATATTTGTTCTTCCAATTCATGAGCATGAAATGTTTTTCCTTTTTTTGTGTGTCTTCTTCAGTTTCTTTCTTTCTTTTTTTTTTTTTAATTTTTTTTTTCAATGTTTATTTATTTTTGGGACAGAGAGAGACAGAGCATGAACGGGGGAGGGGCAGAGAGAGAGGGAGACACAGAATCGGAAACAGGCTCCAGGCTCTGAGCCATCAGCCCAGAGCCCGACGCGGGGCTCGAACTCACGGACCGCGAGATCGTGACCTGGCTGAAGTCGGACGCTTAACCGACTGCGCCACCCAGGCGCCCCTTCTTCACTTTCTTTCGTAAGCTTTCTATAGTTTTCAGTGTACAGATCTTTCACCTCTTTGATTAGGTTATTCCTAGATATTTTATGGGTTTTAGTGCAATTGTAGATGGGATTAATTCCTTGACTTCTCTTTCTGTTGCTTCATTATTGCTGTATAGAAATGCAACTGATTTCTGTACATTGATTTTATATCCTGCTACTTGGCTGAATTCATGAGTCAGTTTTAGCAGGTTTTTGGTGGAGTTTTTTGGATTTTCCATGTAAATATCATGTTGTCTACGAAGAGTGAAAGTTTGACTTCCTCCTTGCTGATTTGGATGCCTTTTATTTTTGTTGCCTGATTACTGAGGCTACGACTTCCAACACTATGTTGAATTACAGTGGTGAGAGTGGACACCTCTGTCATGTTCCTGACCTTAGGGGAAAAGCTCTCATCCTGACTGAGGATGATATTGGCTGTGGGTCTTTTGTATATGGTCTTTATGATCGTGAATTATGTTTCTTCTATCCCTACTTTCTTGAGGGTTTTTATCAAGAAAGGATGCTATAATTTGTTAAATGCTTTGTTTGCGTCTATTGAGAGGATCATGTGGTTGTTATTCTTTCTTTTATTAATGTGATGTATCACATTGATTGATTTGCAGATATTAAACCAGCCCTGCATTCCAGGAATAAATCCCACTTGGTCATAGTGAATAATTCTTTTAATGTATTGTTGGATCCAGTTGGCTAGTGTTTTGTTGAGAATTTTTGCATCCATGTTCATCAGGGAGATTGGTCTGTACTTCTTTTTAGTGGGGTCTTTGTCTGGCTTTGGAATCAAGGTAGTGCTGGTCTCCTAGAATGAGCTTGGAAGTTTTTCTTCCATTTCTATTTTTTTGGAATAGCTTCAAAAGAATAGGTGTTAACTCTTCATTAAATGTTTGGTAGAATTCCCCTGGAAAGCCGTCTGGCCTTGGACTCTTGTTTGTTGGGAGATTTTTGATTACTGATTCAATTCTTTACTGGTTATGGGTCTGTTCAAATTTTCTATTTCTTCCTGCTTCAGTTTTGGTAGTGTATGTGTTTCTAGGAATTTGCCCATTTCTTCCAAATTGCCCAATTTTTTGGCATAAAATTGCTCATAAGATTCTCTTATTATTGTTTGTATTTCTGTGGTGTTGGTTGCAATCTTTCCTCTTTCATTTGTGATTTTATTTATTTGGATCCTTTCCTTTTTCTTTTGATCAATCTGGGTAGGGGCTTATCAATTTTGTTAATTCTTTCAAAGAACCAGTTTTCATTGATCTGTTCTATTGTTTTTTTTTTTTTTATTTCAGTATCATTGATTTCTGCTCTAATCTTTATTATTTTCCTTCTTTTCCTGGCTTTAGGCTTTATTTGCTTTCTTTTCTAGCTTTTTTAGGTATAAGGGTAGGTTGTATATTTGATACCTTTTTCCTTCTTTAGGAATCCCTGGATTGCTACATACTTCCCTCTTGTGACTGCCTTTGCTGCATCCCAGAGGTTTTGGACTGTCATGTTTTCATTTTCATTGGCTTCCATGTACTTTTTCCTTTTCTCTTTAATTTCTTGGTTAACCCATTCATTCTTTAGTAGGATGTTCTTTAATCTCCAAGTATTGGCAGTCTTTCCAAATTTTTTCTTGTGGTTGATTTCAAGTTTCATAGCGTTGTGGTCTGAAAATATGCAAGGTATGATCTTGCTCTTTTTGTACTTGAGGGCTGATTTGTGATCCAGTATGTGATCTATTGTGGAGAATGTTCCAGTGCACTTGAGAAAAATGTGTATTCTGCTTTAGGATGAAATGTTCTGAATACATCTGTTAAGTCCTTTTGGTCCAGTGTGCCATTCAAAGCCATTGTTTCCTTGTTGGTTTTTTGCTTATATGATCTGTCCATTGCTGTACGTGGGGTGTTGAATTTTTCTCCTGGTACAGTATTATTATCAATGGGTTTCTTTATGTTTGTGATTTATTGATTTATGTATTTGGGTGCCTCCACGTTGGGGCATAACTATTTATAATTGTTAGATCCTCTTGGTGTATAGACCCTTTAATTATGATATAATGCCCTTCTTCATCTCTTGTTACAGTCTTTATTTTAAAATCTAGTTTGTCTGGTATAAGTATGGTCACTCCAGCTTCTTTTGATGACCATTAGCATGAGGGATGTTTCCCCATGCCCTTACTTTCAATTTGTAGGTGTCTTTAGGTCTAAAATGAGTCTCTTGTAAGCAGCATATAGATGGGTCTTATTTTCTTATTCATTCTGATACCCTAGGTCTTTTGATTGGAGTATTTAGTACATTAACATTTAGAGTGAGTACTGACATACTAACTCTTTTCTAAATGGAGGAGCCTCAGCAGCCCACCTGAGGCTAATTCCTACCTTTTCATACTTCCTAAAGCCTTTGGCCCAATTTGTAATTATATTTTCCATAATCTCAGTGATCAATCCAGAATTTGAAATCTGTACTCTTGAGTTTCTTGATATACTGTGAAAATTAGCTTTTGTTTTTGTGCCTCATACATTTATTCATATTTTATTACTTTATCCAACACAAGGTTAATCTTTTTTCTTCAAACTCAATAGGTTATAGTCAGTACCACTAATTGGATAAGGGAGACCTCTAGGAGCTCAATTGTGGTGTTTCATTTTACACAACTAAAACCCAGGAAAGTCCTGAGTATCCCTTGAAATTGCAGTGAAATAGTAGTGCTGTCTTTAAGGTCTGTGCTACTGTTTCTTAAGAATGACTGTATGGTGTTTTTTGTTTCATTTGGTGTAGCTTTTTCTTTTATGTTCCTTAGGCTGGAACTCATGGCAGGCAGGTTTGTTTATTTGTTTAGTGATCGTCTCGTTCCAGGAAGGATTTCGGGCCACGATTCTTACTCCCTTTTGAGTTATATTTTCTTTTTAGAGGACAGGACAAAAAGCATTTTCCAAGTTACCTATAAATAATTTAGCTGTGGAAAAACATCCCTCTGACTATCATCCTCTCTCTACGTTGGGTGCAGGCTTATTTTGTTAGTTGATGGAACTGAGAGAATGCACAGAGTCCCAATGATTTAGGAGCATGGTAGTTTAGAAGTAGATACATGTTTAGGGAGACAAATAACCAAAGGTATGAGTGGAGACAACCACCCATGACCTCTGTTTTTTCCCTTGTGTGATATGGTCTGCCCCAAAATGGACCATATACCAGGGATGAAGAACTGCTTGATATGGTTCAACTTGTTTAATTCAGTACAAAGGGGCAGACAGCTAAATCAGACTACGTATTTATTTCTTCATTTATGGTTGGCTTTATACCATCATTTTGGGTTTTACTTCAGTTAATTTACTGAATGGAGTTGTGTCAGTAGTAGCCCCATTTTAATATATTAACTTAAATATTAAGTTATATGTAATATTTAATAGTTAAATAAAACTGCAGCAAAGTATAAAAAAGCTGCAAAAAATATAAAAGTGTGCTTTTATAGCAGAAAAACATTTTTAGTTATATAATGCAGTGATTCCCAGTTTGTGGTCTGAAGACCTGTTGATGTGTTTAAACATTACAGACCCCCCTTCCCCAGGAGCTTTTGTTTATGTGGGTATATCAGAAATGAAAACTGAGAACATTTAACTATATTTCTTAATTTATTTAAAAATAATAATAAACAACTGACTACATGTTATAAGATTTTTTAATGAAAAATATTGTATTTTCTAAACAAAAAATGAGAGAAGAGTGGCATTGTTTTCTATATTTGCAGTTTTATTCAATGTCAGGCTTAATATAGAGGACACCTGCATACTTAAAGCTGCTTCTGCATTCAGTCTGTTGCTGTATGTTATTATGGTTGATAGATATTTAAAAAAATGCAGCCTCACACAAATGTCTATAGGAGTTAGAAAATGGAAGAACATTTTAGAAGCCTTTTCAGATAGCTAGACAGGCCTCTTTGATACTATATCAAAACATAGTAAGTGGTGTTTCTTATAGGTTTGTTGCAGAGTGGAATCTGAAGCCATGGATCAGTGAACTTTTTGTACTCTGTCATATCACTTTTGTATTTGTTCATTGTATTAGGTAGATTTTCTAAATGCTGACCATTTTCTTTATATATTATCACATCTTGTATATATAGCCTTTGGAAAATTCTAACATATATTCATGATGATGAGTGAAAACAGCAAATAATATTTCATTATAAAAGGGTTCTGAACTTGCAGACTCCTGAAAGTGTCTAAGGGACCTTTAGGTGATCCCTGCACCTCTTGTTGAGAATCACTGATTTAACATAAATAGTTCTTTATTAGCAAGTTCATTTGTGATTACCCCCAAATGCAGTTTCTTTTGATGACTGCCAACCTGCATCCACCATGGCTTACGAGGCCTGCAACTGGCCTCCAGTAGCAGCTGAAGGTAAAGGCACTAATTCTGTCCCCATTCCTCATTAGAAACACAGAGCTCTGGTTGCATTCCTCATCTAAGGGTACAGTAGCATACGGTCATAGGGAAGACCAATAAAGCAAATACCATGAATTGTAACTATCTTAAGAATCCTTAGTCATTAAATAAGAAATTATCTACAAAGTTTTATGAAAAGATCATAAATGTAATGATAATTATTCATGCTATTAAAAGGATACCAGTAAACTGTAGGGTGCACACTTAATACATTAAAAAAATCCAACCCTCTTTTAGCATTGAATTGACACAGAGTAAACTAAATAAATTACCTTGTTAGAAAAACATTATTAACAAGGCTTTCTCTCCCTTTTTAGAAATTTTTAAAGATTTTGGGGAGTGATTTGAGTAGCCTGAGTATCATACAGCTATGAAAGGAGGTTTGAATACTCTTCTTTTTCTTTTGATAGATTTTCCTGTTAGAGACTAGCATTCAAATTCCCTTGACCCTAGAGCTGCCCTTGAGTGGGTATTTGTTTCTCCGTGATACAAACATTATAGTCCTCCAATGTAAACCATTTTCAAAAATAAGAATTGATTCATCATTATCTTCTCTTTCCCTTCCTAGTTTATTCAGAACCAGAATGGAACTGTCTAGTATTGGGTCCTTTTCCTGCATCTTTCCCTGCCATACCTTACTCTTGTGTCTAGGTATCTGCTCTAAGCATTTTCTGTCCTTTCACCCTTCAGAAACCGAAAGCCAGAACGCCCCTTGTTGCCTCACTTACTTGGTCTGTATTATTTCTTTAAAAATGAAACTAATTAGCACATTTGGAGGTCAAACCGAGAAATCAGTTTTGTGTTTGTCCCACTCTGACTTAGTGCAGGTCCCTTAATTGACAGGTTTCAGTTGTTTCATCTGAGGAGTGAAATGGAATGATTTGAGCGTTCTTTTGTTTCTGAAACCTGATGAGTATAAATCATGTTTTCAAATCTTTTATGGGCCAAAAGCATTTTTAGCGTGGTAAACCATATTTATTAAAAAATAATGAAGTCCTTATTATGTCTGTTGAATATTGGGAAAATGAAAGATTTTTAATGTTAAAAAAAGGAACTGCTTGTAAAATATAATAGCATTTGTTGAGATCTTACTAATTTTTTATTGTATAATTATTCAAGGAATTGGCTAGATTTTGTTATATTGTTTACAAATATTTTTACCAATTTTGGTGGGAGTGTATTTACAATGAAATTATGGGATCTGTGATTCAAGGGTAAAGTTTAATACTCTTTATCCAGAGAATAAATTTTACAGGATCCTTTCAAACTATCCATTTAGTTAGAACAATTGTTATAGCAATTTTATGTTAATATTTAAATTAAAATAATGTTTCTGTTGAAAAGTAATACAAGCATTACAAAAGTCCTAAAAATTCAAATAATGCAGAGAAGTAGACAGCGAAACATCACTATCCTTTCTGTTATCCTTGTAGACTCCTTTACAAGAAATAATCACTGTTAAGAAATCATCTCAACATGTACAAGTTCAGGGCGCCTGGGTGGCTCAGTCGGTTGAGCGTCCAACTTTGGCTCAGGTCATGATCTCACAGCTCGTGAGTTCGAGCCCCGCGTCAGGCTCTGTACTGACAGCTCAGAGCCTGGAGCCTGCTTCTGCTTCTGTGTCTCCCTCTCTCTCTGCCCCTAACCCACTCGCATTCTGTCTCTGTCTCTGTCAAAAATAAATAAACATTAAGAAAAAAAAAATGTACAAGTTCATAAAGATCCTTTTTTTATTCACTAACTATAAATGGGAGTGTACCATGCACACTGCTTAGTATGTTGTTTTTACTGAAACATATTTTGGTATTCTTTACATGTTACATGTTATTGTGTGCATACATACAAGATTATATATATATATATATGTATATACACACACACACACACATATATATGTATATATATAAACTCACAGCATGAATAAAATCTGCCTCATTCTTTTTTTAAGTTTTCCAGGTATATTGAGATATAATTGACATACAACACTGTATAAATTTAAGGTGTACAGCATAGTGGTTTCCATATATTGTGAAATGATTATCATAATAAGTTTAGTAAGCATCCATCATCTTATATACAGTCAGTAAAAAGAGAAATCAAAAAAAGAAAAATAAATGTTTTTTTCCCTGTCATGAGAACTCCTGGGATTTACTCTTGTAACGACTTTCATATATGTCATATAGCAGTGTTAATTATAGTCACCCTGTTGTACATTACATCTCTAGTATTTATTTATTTATCTCATACCTGGAAGCTTATGCCTTTTGACCATCTTTCTTCAATTCTCCCTCCCCCCATTTTCCTCCTGGTAACTCCAAGTGTGATTGCTTTTTCTAGGAATTTTCTTTTTGGTTAAATATGCCACATGTAGGTGAGATCATACAATAATTGTCTCTTTATGACTTATTTTACTTAGCATAATGCTTTAAAGGTCCATCCATGCTGTCCCAAATGGAAGGATTTTCTCATTTTTTATAGCTGAATAATATTCCATTGTATGTGTGTGTATACACCACATCTTTATCCATCCATTGATGGACACTTAGGAAGTTTTCATGTCTTAGCTATTATAAATAATGTTGCTATGAACATGGGGGCACAGATATCTTTTAGAGTTAGTATTTTTGTTTCCTTTGGATATATTCTCAAAAGTGGAATTGCTGGACCATAGGTTCAGTGTAATTTTAGTTTTTTTAAGGATCCTTCATACTGTTTTCCGTATTGGCTATACTAGTTTACAGTCCTACCAACTGCATAAGGTTTTCCTTTTCTTCACATCCTTACAAGCATTTGTTATCTCTTGTCTTTTTGATTCTGGCCACGCTTATAGGCATGAGGTAATATCTCATTGTGGTTTTGATTTGCATTTCCCTAATGACTGGTGCTGTTGAGCATTTTTCACGTATCTGTTGGCCTTTCATATATCTTTTTTGGAAAATGTCTATTCAGGTCTGCGCATTTTTAAGTGGACTTTCTTTTGCTATTGAGTTGTAGGAATTTAGGAGTTCTTTATATATTTTGGATTTTAACCCCTTATCTGATAGGTGGCTTGCAAATATTTTTCCCCATTCAGTATGTTGTCTTTTTAATTTGTTGATGGTTTCTTTTACTGTGCAGAGACTTTTTAGTTTGGTGTACTCTCTTCTTGTATATTTTTTATTTTGTTGCTTGTGCTTTTGTGTTCTGTCCAAAAAATCATCACCGTGATCCATGTCTTAGAGCTTTTTTCCTTTGTTTTCTTATAGGAGTTTCATCTTTTCCGGTCTTATGCCTAAGTCTTTAATCCACCTTGAGTTAATATTTAAGAGTAGTGTAAGTTAGAGGTCTAGTTTCATTCTTTTACATGTGAATATCCAACTTCCCTAGACCATTTATTGAAAAGACTGCTTTTCTCCATTAAGTATTTTTGGCTCTCTTGTCAAATATTAGCTGACCATAAATACTTGGATTTATTTCCAGGTTCTCATTTCTGCTCCACTGATCTCTTTGTTTTTATGCCAGTACCATACTGTTTTGATTACTGTAGCTTTATAGTATAGCTTGAAATAAGGAAGTGTGATGCCTCCTGCTTTGTTACTCTTTTTCAGGAGCACTTGGCTATTCAGGGTCTTTGTGGTGCCATGCAAGTTTTAGGATTTTTTTTCTATTCCTTTAAGGAATGCCATTGGGATTTGATAGCGATTGCATTTAATTTATAGATAGCTCTGGGTGGTATGGACATTTTAACAATACTATTAATTCTTCCCTTCTATGAACACAAGTTACCTTTTTCCATTTATTTGTGCCCTCTTTGATATCTTTTGACAGTGTCTTGTATTTTTCAGAGTAGAGATCTTTCTTCTCCTTGGTTAAGTTTAATCCTAAGTATTTTATTGTTTTGGTGCTATTATAAATGGGATTGTTTTCTTTCTTTTTCACATAATTTATTGTTAGTGTACAGAAACATTACTGATATTGTAGTTTAATTTTGTATCACTCTAACAGTTTTTTGGTTGAGTCTTTAGGATTATTATTTTTTTTTTTTTCAACGTTTATTTATTTTTGGGACAGAGAGAGACAGAGCATGAACAGGGGAGGGGCAGAGAGAGAGGGAGACACAGAATCGGAAACAGGCTCCAGGCTCCGAGCCATCAGCCCAGAGCCCGACGCGGGGCTCGAACTCACGGACCGCGAGATCGTGACCTGGCTGAAGTCGGACGCTTAACCGACTGCGCCACCCAGGCGCCCCTAGGATTATTTTTTAATAATTTTTTTTTTTAATATTTTTTTTCAACATTTATTTATTTTTGGGACAGAGAGAGACAGAGTATGAACGGGGGAGGGGCAGAGAGAGAGGGAGACACAGAATCGGAAACAGGCTCCAGGCTCTGAGCCATCAGCCCAGAGCCCGACGCGGGGCTCGAACTCACAGACCGCGAGATCGTGACCTGGCTGAAGTCGGACGCTTAACCGACTGCGCCACCCAGGCGCCCCTTTAGGATTATTTTTTATATATAAATTCATGTCATCTCAAATAGAGACAATTTTGCTTTTTCTCCCCAATTCTGATGCCTTTAAAATTTTTTTTAACCTGTTTGCTATAGGTAGGCCTTCTATTAAATAGGAATGGTGAGTGGGTACCTTTGTCTTGTTTCTCAAAGGAAAAGCTAAAGCTTTCAGCCTTTCGCTATTGAGTATGGTATTAGCTATGGCCAACATATATGGCCTTTATTATGTTGAGGTATGTTCCTTCTATACCTAATTTGTTAAGAGTTTTTATTATGAACATTTGATAATACAATTTGAATATGAATTATGAATATTTGTTGATAAAATATTTTTATCAAATGCTTTTCCTGTATCTATTGAAATGATATGATTTTTTCTTTCATTTTATTAATGTGTGTATCACATTGTTGATTTCTATATGTTGAACTATCCTTGCTTGCATTCCAAGTATAAATCCCACTTGATCATGGCAAATGATTCTTTGAATGTGCTGCTAAATTTGATTTGCTAGTATTTTACTGAGAATTTTTACATCAGTTTTCACCAGGGATATTGTTTTTTTGTTTGTTTGTTTGTTTTTCTTCTGATAGTGTCCTTTTCTGGCTTTGGTATCAGAGTGATACATGCCTTGTAAAATGAGTTTGAGAGTATTCCCTTCTCTTCAGTTGTTGAAAAAGTTTGAGAAGGATTGGCATTAATCCTTCTTTAGATGTTTGGTAAAGTTCTCCAGTGAAGCCATCGGGTTCTGGGCTTTTCTTTGTTGGGAGATTTTTGATTACTGGATCAATCTCCTTACTAGTGATTTATCTCTTCAGACTATTTCTTCCTGACTTAGTCTTGGTAGGTTGTATGTTTCTAAAAATTTTTCCATTTCCTGTGGTTGTTGAGTTTATTGGTGTATAGTTATTCATAGTAGCCTCATGATTCTTTATATGCCTGTGTTATCAATTGTAATGTCTCCCTTTCAGTTATAGTTTTGTTGATTTGAGTCTTCTCTGTTTTTTCCTTTGTTAACTTTGGACTCAGTTTGTTCTCATTACAGTTCCTTAAGATGTAGATTTGGGTTGTTTATTTGGCATGATTTTGCTTCTTACTGTAGGCATTTATTGCTGTGAACATCACTCTTAGAACTACCTTTACTGGATCCCATAAGTTAAGGTATGTTATGTTTCCATTTTTGTTTGTCTAAGATACTTTTAAAATTTCCCCTTTATTTTTCTTTGATATACTGGTTATTCAAGAGTGTTAATTTCCATGTATTTGTGAATTTTCCAGTTTTCCTCTTGTTAATGATTTCTAGTTTTATACCATTGTGGCTAGAGAAAATACATGGTATGAGTTTAATCTTCTTGAATTTGCTAAGCATGTTTTATGGCCTAACATGTAGTTTATCATAGAAAATGTTCCATTTTCACTTGAGAATAATGTGTATTCTGTTGTTGTTGGATATGCATACGTTAGGCCTGTTTGGTCTATAGTTTTCAAATCTCTTCTTTCTGTATTAATTCTCTGTCTAGATGTTCTATCCATTGTCAAGAGTGGGTTATTAAAGTCTCCAACTGTTATTTGGTATTGCTGTTTATTTCTCCTTTTAGTTCTGTTGGTTTTTACTTTATGTATTCACGTACTCTGATCCTGGGTGCATAAATATTTACAATTATTATATCCTCTTGATGCATTGATCCCATTATCATTATATAATAATCACCTTTGTCTCTTTTTACATTTGTTAGTTTAAAGTATCTTTTGTCTATAGCTGCCACTGTTTTTTTTTTTTCTTTTTTCTTTTTTTTTTTTTGGATATCATTTATTTGAATGACTTTCCATCCCTTCTTTCAGTCTTTGTGTGCCTTTAAGGCTATAGTTGGGTCTCTTGTCTCCCATCCAAGTAGTAACCAGGCCCCACCCTGCTTAGCGTCTGAGATCAGATGAGATCCGGCGCTTTCAGGGTGATATGGCCATAGACTGGGTCTCTTGTAAGCAGCATATCAATGGATTAAAAAAATTTTTTTTTAATGTTTTTATTTATTTTTGAGAGACAGAGACAGAGCATGAGTGGGGGTGGGGAGGCAGAGAGAGAAGGAGACACAGAATCTGAAGCAGGCTCCAGGCTCTGAGCTGTCAGCACAGAGCCTGAGGTGGGACTTGAACCCATGAACTGCAAGATCATGACCTGAGCCGAAGTCAGACGCTTAACTGACTGAGCCACCCAGGCGCCCCGGATTTTTTTTTTTTTTTTAAAGCATTCCACCATCATTTCTATATCTTTTGATTGGTGAACTTAATCCATTTACACTTAAAGAAATTATTGATAAGTAACAACGTTCTAGTGCCATTTTGTTAATCATTTTCTGGTTCTATGGATCTCTTGTTCCTTGTTTGTGATCCTGTTGTCTTTTTTGTGTGTTTTGATGTCTCGTGTTGTCAGTATGCTTTGACTTCTTTATCATATTCTTTTGTGTAATTACTACAGATTTTTTCCTTGTTTATCATATTTTATTTATAAATCAAATATCTTTAAACTATAACCCTCTATTTTAAACTAATAAGTTAACTTCAATAAAATTCCTAAGCTTTACACTTTTACTTCTCTTTCCCCTCATATTTTAGGTTAATGTTACAATTTACGTATTATATAATATTGTATAACTAATAAGATTACTGTAGTTATGGTTATTTTTACTGTATTTTTTAAAACTTTTAATCTAGAGTTGTAGTTGAATTATGCATTGAAATTACCATATGACAGGATCCAACTTTGACTCTGTATTTACCATTACCAGTGAATTTTACTCTGCCTTCTTATGTTTTTATGATATTAACTAGTGTTCTCTTATTCCCACTCAACTCCCTTCAGCATTTTCTATAAGGCAGGTGTAGTGGTGATGAATTCCCTCAGGTCTTATTTGTTAGGGGGAGTCTTTATTTCTCCATTGCCTAAGGACAGCTTTGCCAGGTAGCATTCTTGGTTGATGGGGTTTTTTCTTGGAATATTTTGAATATGTCATCCCATTCTTTTCTGGCCTGAAAAGTTTCTGTTGAGAAATCCAAAGATGATCTTATGGGCATTCCTTTGCGTGTAATTTCTTCCTTTTCTCTTGATGTTTTTAAACTGCTGTCTTTGACTTTGTACAATTTTATTATAGCATGTCTTGATGTAGTTTTATTTGGGTTCAAGCTATTTGGGGTCCTTTGGGCTTCTTGAAACAGATCCCTCCTGCTTCATTCTCTTTGAAGGTGGTATATTCTTCCATTGTATAGAAACATTATAATACGTTCAACTTCTTCCCTTACTAACATATATGTTAGGAACTTGTTTTGATAGTGTAATTATACATGGCAGTGAACTTAAGTCTTTGCATGCATATGTAAGTATGCTAATGGAAATTCCTGGAAGTGGAAATCTCTGGATCAGTAAAGCATTTTCAAATCACTTTTGGTTATTTGTTAATATAAGGAATCTAAAAAATGCTACTGGATAATAGTTTTTCTTATGGTAATCAAGTTAAGATCTTTTATGATTAAATTGGCTTTCCTTGTGATATCATTCAAGAAGATTTTTATTTTATTTTTATTTTTTTTAAATGTTTGTATTCATTTTTTAGAGACAGAGAGAGACAGAGTACAATCAGGGGGAGGGACCAAGAGATAGAGGGAGACACAGAATCTGAAGTAGGCTCCAGCCTCCGAGCTGTCAGCAGAGAGCTGGACACGGGGCTTGAACTCACTAACCACGAGATCATGACATGAGCTGAAGTCAGTCACTTAACGACTGAGCCACCCAGGCGCCCCAGAAGATTTTTAAAAACATGTATTTTTATGAAAGCATCTTTAATATGGAAACATTGATGAGTTGTGCCAACTTGTCAGAAATTATTGGCTCAAAATTTAAGACCAAATAAAAAGTTGTTTATATTTAATTATGCTGTTGACGAATACCTACTTCCTAAGGTGTTAAGTTCCTAATGGAAGAGAATTTTATACATGCACACATACACACAAACTAGGTTCAGATTCTGGTTCTATACTGGGCTATCTCTGTGAAATCCAGTACCACTTAGATTAGTTGAACCTAAGTTTCCAGTCTGTAAAATCTTGCAGGTGGTGATAAACAGTGTTAGAGGTAAAGTTCATGATGATTCTAGCTTACTACCAACTACTTACTAAGCACCTAATGTATGGATAAAAAATAAAGTACACTCAGAGAAAAGTATGTTATTTAAAAGGAAATACATCATAGCATGGTAGTATTGGAGACTTTGAAAGGACAATGGAAATTGTTTTTTGCATTGGTTTGCAAATGAGCTCAGTGTACTTCAAGGGTTCTATTGTTTTTCAAAAAATTTTTGAAAGTACTGATTTCATCCATTGGTTTTTCAAATTTTAGCATTTCTTAAGAGGCAGCCAGATAAAGGCCGAACTATTCCGTGTGGTGTCTGGTGAGTTAGGTTGCAGAGAGTGCTTCGAAAACTCACTTGCCCCGCAATCTGATGCAGCCCCTGAAACACCTTCTTGGGGAACTGTCTAGTCCAACTTAAGCATTTAACAGTTGAGGAAGCTAGGACAGAGAGATGTTATTTTTCTTCTTCTAGATCACATAGAATCACACAGGTCACTAGAATCACAGGTCTGGAACTAGAACTACAGTCTGCTGTGTCCCATTCTTTTGCTCTTTCTAGTCTATTATCATTTTAGTAAAATCTTATCATTTTATCACATATTTAAAAGCTGAGTAATAGGATTCTCTTGTAATAGTACATTTGAGTTTTATAATTTTATAACATGGATAAAAATATTAAAATTTGGCTATTTTATCAGTATCTTCTGATAAGGTGATGCACATGCTGGAAAAGAAACATTGTTTTTTTTTCAAAATCTGTCATATCTTGTTAATTCTCTGTATACAATTTATTGAGTGGGAACCACTCTGAAACCTGTTTTATTTTTGGTATTAACAATGCTCAATACTGTGGAGTAAAATCTAACTGTATGTTGGAAGACAATATCTCAGAATAAGCAAAGGCTTATAAACATTTTAAAAGAAAACAACAGCGATTTCATTAGAGTAATAAGACCAAAGCCCACTGCTTGTAATGCTCAGAGGAGGTATAACTATTAGATTCCAAGTTTGCTTCTATCTTGTCCTGCTCAAAGCAGATGAAGAAATAATAAGAGATAACTCATTTAAATTAGCTCAGTTTCCACATTCGAATGTATCATCCCCCAGAGAACTGAAGAACCTTATGAATATGGTTTCAGAACCTTTGTCAGTATACATTAGGGACTTAGGAAGACTAGGGATAGGTAAGAAAAGTGAGAAAAAGCAAGCACCAGTGTTTTCAAAGGCACGCAGAGGAAGATGTTAGAAGCTATTAATCAGTAAACTTAATGCCAATCTCTACCAAATTTTCGAATATGTTTTGGAACATATTTCTCACTTAGAACTACCTTACTCTTTTCCTTATTAGACTGCAAGATTGGTACATCAAAAAAAAATACTATATCTACTAATTTTTCTATGTACATAAAATATATACATTCAATTCTAAATTATATATTATAAACTATACAGTATATACTACATACTGTACTATACCACTTATGTAGTACATATTATATACATCTATATTCTGTAGGTATGTACTATATCTACCAGATGGTAGTAGATACAGTATATCTTTGTATATAGTAGATACAGTAAATCTTTCTTGTGTTTTAATGGAAAAATGTGGACTAGTCGAAAATGTTAGAAAGCTTTACAATTGGATCAGTAACTGAACCTAAGGGGTGCCAGTAAATAGCTGTCAGGTTGGAGAGAACATTCTTAGGTGAGTGCTTTGGAGTGCCATTTTAAGCCCCAGCCCTTTGTCAGCATATTTATTGGTCAATTTGACTAGGCTCCTTAGGGGTAAGAACAGGTCTTGTTTGATTTTGTATTTGCAACATTTGACATTCTATCTGACTAGAATTAATATTTCTTAAAGGAATGAGTGGATAGATGGATCAATGAAAGAAAGTGGCATTCATGACAGGTTTCAGAAATAGGAAGGACAGCTAATTTGATGGATGACAAGTTTAAGATTGAATTGATCAAAATCTGGCCCCAAACAAGCAAGATAAAATTTAATCTGGTTAACTGTTGAGTCCTCAATTTTTTCCATCTATTTTGTGGGTATCATATGGGAGACTTGATTTGAAAGTAATTGAAGTTTTAAAAAAAGCATAGCATTTTAGTTGTTGAATCTATGGTCATATAGCTGCTTAAAAAGTTAACAGAAGGAAAAAAACCAATTAACCAATTATGCTGGTCCTCAGGCTCTAGGAAATAATAATAATTAATTTTACTGGCCAGATAACATTTTAAAACAGACACCAAATTTTAGGTAACAGACTGACATGTATAGAGCAAGCAGGAGAACCAGAAGTAAAAAAAAAATGGGAATATAAGAAACAGTGGAAGAACCATGGAAGTGTGAATAAGATTCAGATAAAGGGAAAATGTAATGTGTTTTCAGTAGTTAAAGAGCTGTTTTGTTGGAAGAGGAGAAATGGCTATGCTCTTGGATGTTGCTGAAGGTAGTACAAACCTAACATTTTTAGGTTGAATAAGCAGGTTTCTGCTTATTCATAAGGAGGAGCTCCAAAATAAATTGGAATTGTCCAGTGATAATAAAATCAGTGCCCTTTGAATTACTGGACTTTCTGCCATCAGAACTATTTGTACAGATGCTGAATGACCACTTACTAGTAATATTGTAAAGCAACTATTCTGTAAGGTGGGCTATGGTCCTTGTTTACCCAAGGGTCTAAATCTTCAGCATTTAGAATAACTCAGAATAACTTAGCAGAGATTAAAACGACTGCCATTTATAAACCTGTGTGAACACATGCAATATTAATATTTTTATGTAAGTATATATTGCTTTATTAATTAAATAGTAAGTGGGGGGGTGAGATTAATTATCCTTTGGATTTGCTTGCAAAAGTTGTTAAGTTATATAAACCTAAAAAGTTACAATTCTGTGATCTTTCCTTTTGGTGAAATATTAGTTAAATATTTAAATTTTTTCTTAAAGACATTTTAAAATTGACAGTAAAGTAGGAGGAAAAATACTTATAATCCTTCCAGTAAAAGATAACCACTATTTACATTTTTTCATTATATGCCTTTAATTTCTAAAAGCACTTTTAATGTTTTTCTTAAGAAATATTTTGAACATACAGAAAAGAGAATATTTAAAACAGGAACCTACTTAATAGCTTGTTACTTTTGCTTTAGATCATATACTTAAAAGATGTTACTTTAAGATTTCCTTGTAGACTATTCTCTAAAACATCCCTTTCTCTGCTTTCCCTCCACAGAAGTACTTTTCTGAAGTTGATAGATATATCTCCTTTGTATTTTATTTTCATTGAAACATATTTTTAGAAATTGTATTTTTATTTTTACATAAGTAGCACATATGCATTATTAAAAAACTTGAAAAAAATAACTAAAAACATTATTTCACTCAGATATCACCAGTTTTAGCATTTTAGTATATATCCTGGATCTTTTCTGTGTGTACATTTTGTGTATATTAGATATGAAGAAATTTGGTTCTATTACCAGCTTGCTAGGAATTTTATTTTAAATCATGGATAATACTGAATTTTATTAAATGTTCAAATGCTTTTTTTCTTCTATTGAAATGATTATTTTTTCTCATTTAATTAACATGGAAAATTACATTCATTTATTTAAATTACTCTCATCATTTGCTTTCTTGGGATAAATGCTCTTAGTTGTGACATAATTTTTGTACATTGCTGAATTCCTTTGGCCAGTATTTGGGATTTTTGCAACAATACTCACATATTGTGAATGAAGAATGGCTTTATTTTTCAGGTTGTCTTTATCTAGTTTTGGCATCATGATTATAAAAATTCTCAAAGAATGATTTGGAGAGCTTTTCCTTCTTTCTGTTCTTTTTTCAGATTATAAAAGATAGGGAATATCTGTTTCTTAAAATTTCATAGATATCACTTCTGAAACCTTCTGGATGTAGTGCTTATTTGTGAATTTATTTTTGTCTTTCTGTTTTTTTTCCATTTCCTCACTTCATTTAATAGTTATAGATTGATTCAGATCTTGTATTTCTTTTCACTTTTAGTAATTTATATTTTTCTGAAAAATTATTCATTTTATTTCATATCTTGCATTTGTTGGCATTAGGTTTTTCATAGTGTTTATGATTTTTAAAATATATTATTTTTGTATCTATATGCTCCATTTTTATTTCTAAAGTAATGAATATGTATTTCTTCTTTCACTTGATATAGCCTGCCAAAAAATTTAGCATTTTTTAGAGACTTACTTTTAGGTTCAGAGTTGAACTTAAAACATGTTCAGGGTTGTTTTACCTTTCTAGTGAATTTTTTTATCATTAATAACTCCTCATCTCTTTCTAATAATGCTTCTTGTCATAAAGCCTTTTTGGTCTACACCACTGGTTTTTCTTTTTTGGGTAATATTTTTGCCTAATGCATTTTTTTTCTTTCTTGGGTGTGTGTTAATGTTTTATCTGTGCTGGTACAATATTTATATATTTTTAAAAAGAATCTAATAACATAAGACCATCCTTTTCAACATTATCCATTTACATTTGTTGTGATTTAGTGTGATATTTGGATTTACATGAGTTCTCTTTGTTTTCTTTTATTGAAGTACAGTTGATACACAGTATTACATTAGTTTCAGGTGTATAACAATAGTGATTCCACAACCCTATGCTCACCACAAGTGTAGCTACCATTAGCCACCTAAGAATGCTATTATAATACCATTGACTAGATTCCTTATGCTGTACCTTTTCTCCCCGTGACTTAATTCATTTCATAACTGGAAGCCTATACTTCCCACTCCAATTCACCCATTTTGCCCATCTGCTACACCACTCCCCTCTAGCAACCACCAGTTTGTTTTCTGTATTTATGGGTCTATTTCTGCTTTTTATTTATTTTGTTTTTCACATTTCACATATAATTAAAATCATAGGGTATTTCTTTGATTTATTTTACCTGGCATAATACCCTCTAGGTCCATCCATGTGATCACAGATGTCAAGATCTCACCCTTTTTATGGCTGAGTAATACTCTATTGTGTATATATACCACATCTTCTTTATCCATTCATCTGTCGATGTATACTAGAGTTGCTTCCATATCTTGGTTTTTTTTTTTTTTTTAATTTTTTTTAACGTTTATTTATTTTTGAGACAGAGAGAGACAGAGCATGAACAGGGGAGGGGCAGAGAGAGAGAGGGAGACACAGAATCCCAAACAGGCTCCAGGATCCGAGCCGTCAACACAGAGCCCGATGCGGGGCTCGAACTCACGGACTGCAAGATCATGACCTGAGCCAAAGTCGGACGCTCAACCGACTGAGCCACCCAGGCGCCATATCTTGGCTTTTTTAAGTAATGCTGCAGTAAACAGGGGTACATATATCTTTTCAAATTAGTGTTTTAATTTGTTTTGGATAAGTAGTAGAATTATTCAATCATATGGTATTTCTATTTTTAATTTTTTGAGGTACCTCCATACTATTTTCTACAGTGGTTGCACCAATTTACATTTCCAGCAACAGGCGCATACAGGTTGCTTTTTTCTATATCCTTGCCAACACTTGTTATTTCTTAACTTTTTGATTCTAGTCATTCTGACAGGTGTAAGATGATATCTCATTGTGGTTTTGATTTGCATTTCCTTTATGATAAAGGATGTTGAGCAGTTTTTCATGGGTCTGTTAGCTGTCTGTATATCTTCTTTGGGAAAAGTCTGTTTGGGTTCTCTACCCATTTTAACCTGATTTGTTTTTGTGGTGTTGAATTTTATAAGTTCTTTATGTATTTTAGATATTAACCCCTCATCAGATATATTATTTGCAAATATTGTCTCCCATTTAGTAGGTAGCCTTTTCATTTTGTTGGTTCCCTTCTCTGTGCAAAAGCTTTTTATTTTGTTGTAGGCACAGTAGTTTATTTTTGCTTGTGTTTCCTTTGCTTGAAGAGATATATCTAAAGAGATGTTACTGCCTGTGTTATCTTCTAGGAGTTTTATGGTTTCAAGTCCCACATTTAGCTCTTTAATCCATTGTGAATTTATTTTAAGAAAGTGGTCTAGTTTTCCCAGCACTATTTATTGAACAGACTGTGTTTTCCTCATTGAATGTCCTTGCCTTCTTTATTGTAGGTTAAGTGGCCGTATAAGTGTGGGTTTATTTCTAAGCTCTATCCTCTTCCATTAATCCATGTATCTATTTTTGTGCCAGTACCATACTGTTTTGTTTACTATATTTTGTAGCATTTCTTGAAAACTGTGATTGTGATGCTTTTAGCTTTGTTTTTTGTTTGTTTGTTTGTTTGTTTTCCCTCAAGATTGGTGGACTATTCAGGATCTTTTGTGGTTTCATACAAACTTTAGGATTATTTTAGCTCTGTGAAAAAAATGCTGTTGGCATTTTAGTAGAAGTTGCATTGAATCTTTAGATTGTTTGGGGTAGAATAGCCATTTTAACAGTATTCTTTCAATCCGTGAGCATGGAATACTTTTCCATTTGTTTGTGTCATCTTTATTTTATAAGTGTTTTATAGTTTCCAAAGCACTGGTCTTTCACTTCCCTGATTAAATTTATTTCCAGGTATTTTACTTTATGTTTTTAGTGCATGATTGTAAAGGGATTTTTTTTTAATGTTTGTTTTTGAGAGAGAGAGAGAGAGAGAGAGAGAGAGTGTGAGTGGGAGAGGGGTAGAGAGAGAGGGAGACACAGAATCTGAAACAGGCTCTAGGCTCTGAGTTGTCAGCACAGAGCCTGACGTGGGGCTCAGACTCTTGGAGTGTGAGATCATGACCTGAGCCTAAGTTGGACGCTTAACTGACTGAGACACCCAGGGGTCCCAAAGGGATGGTTTTCTTAATTTCTTTTACAGCTACTTCTTTATTAGTGTATAGAAACGTGACCAATTTCGGGGCGCCTGGGTGGCTCAGTCGGTTAAGCGGCTGACTTCGGCTCAGGTCATGATCTCGTGGTCCGTGAGTTTGAGCCCCGCGTCGGGCTCTGTGCTGACAGCTCAGAGCCTGGAGCCTGTTTCAGATTCTGTGTCTCCCTCTCTCTGACCCTCCCCCATTCATGCTCTGTCTCTCTCTGTCTCAAAAATAAATAAACGTTAAAAAAAAATTTAAAAAAAAGAAAGAAACGTGACCAATTTCTGTGAATTTTGTATCCTGCAACTTTACTGAACTCATTTATAACTTCTAATGGTTTTGTGTGTGTGTGTGTGTGTGTGTGTGTGGAATCCGTGGGGTGGGGTTTTTTTATGTATAGTATCATCATGTCCTCTGTAAATAGTGACTTTTTTCTTACCAATCCAGATGCCTTTTATTTCATTATGTTTGATTCCTGTGGCTAAGACTTCCAGTACTATGTTGAATAAACATGGTGAGAGTGAACATCCTTGTTTTGTTCATGTTCTTAGAGGAGAATTTCTCAGTTTTTTACCATTGAGTATGATGTTAGCTGTGAGTTTATATGGCCTTTATTATGTTGGGGTGTGTTCCCTCTAAACCCATTTTGTTGATAGTTTTAATCATGAATTGGTGCTGAATTTTGTCAATTTTTTTTTTTTTTTTTGCATTTTGAGATGATCATATGATTTTTATCCTTGGTTTTCTTGATGTGGTTTATTTGCAAATATTGAACCATCTTTGCATTACTGTAATAAACGCCACTTGTTTGTGGTGATGGTCCTATTAATGTATTATTAAATTAGGTTTCCTGATATTTTGTTGAAGATTACTAAGGATTTGTTGATGTATTTGGAAGCTTTATTTCCTCTTTTATTTTTTGGATTAGTTTGATAGGTGTTAACTCTTTTTAATGTTTGGTATAATTCACCTGTGAATCCATCTGGTCCTGGACTTTTGCTTGTTGGGAGTTTTTTTATTACCAGATCAATTTTATTACTAGTAATTTGTGTGTTCAGATTTTGTTTGTTCCTGATTCAGTTTTGGGAGATTGTGTGTTTGTAGCAATTTATCCATTTCTTTTAGGTGGTCCAATTTGCTGGCATATAATTTTTCCTACTGTTGTATTATAATCCTTTGTATTCTGTGGTGTCTGTTGTTACTTCTTTCATTTCTGATTTTACATATTTGGATCTTTTGTCTTATTCTGATGAAAGTTTTATCAATTCATTTTATGTTTTCAAAGAACTAGTTCTTGATTCATGGATCTGTGTTTTTTTTTTAGTTTGTTTATTTTTTGTTTTGTTTTGTCTCTAGTCTCTATCTCATTTATTTCTATTCTGATCTTTATTATTTCTTTTCCTCTACTTTCCTGGCTTTGAGTTTTATTTGTTCTTTTTCTAGTTCCCTTAGGTGTAGGGTTAGATTGATTCTTTGAGATTTTTCTTGTTTCTTGAGATAGGCATTATCACTATAAATTTCCCTCTTTCATCTGGTTTTGTTGCATGCCAAAGATTTTGGAACATTGAAATTTCATTTTCATTTGTCTGCATATATTTTTTTATTTTCTCTTTGACTTTTTGGTCGACCCATTGGATGTTTTGTAGCATTTTGTTTATCCTTCATGTGTTTGTGCATTTTCCATTCTGTTCCTTAGATTAATGTTTAGTTTCATACTGTTGTGGTCGGAAAAGGATGCATGATAGGATTTCAGTCTTCTTAAATTTATTGAGAAATTGTTTTGTGGCTTAACATGTACTGTCCTGAAGAGTGTTCATTTATACTTGAAAAGAACGTGTACTCTGTTGTTTTGTATGGAATGTTTTATATGTTATGTCCATCTGATCTATTGTATCATTCAGAGACATTATTTACCCTTTGATTTTCTGCCTGGATGATATCCATTGATGTAAGTGGGGTAATAAAATTACCTACTATTATTGTATTACTATCAATTTCTCCCTTAATGTCTTAATATTTCCTTCATATATTTAGATATTTACAATGTTTACATCCTTTTGTTGGAGTCACCCCTTTATTATTTACAATGTTTACATCCTTTTGTTGGAGTCACCCCTTTATTATTTATGTAATGCCCTTCTTTTGGCCTTATTATACTCTGTTTTAAATTCTATTTTGTCTGATAGAAGTATTGCCACCCCACTTTTTCTTTTGCTTCTCTTTGTATCATATCTTTTTTCAGTGCTTTCACTTTCAGTCCATATGTGTTTTAGGAGTGAAGTGAGTCTCTTTTAGACAGCATATAGATGGATTCTGGTTTTTTATTCCTGCTTGCCCTCTCCCATATCATTTGAGTGGAGCATTTAGACCCTTTATATTTAAAGTAATCATCAATAGTTATGTACTTATTGCCATTTTATTAATTGTTTCTGGTTGTTTTGTTTGTTATCTTCTCTTCACTTTTTTCTTGTGATTGATATCTTTCTGTAGTGTTATGCTTGGCTTTATTTTTTTGTGTATATTACAGGTTTTGGGTTTGTGTTACTATGAGGTTCATTTATAACATATTAAGTGTATAGCAGTTTATATTAAGTTGATGGCCCCTTAAGTTTAAACACATTCTAAGAGAAATCTTTTTTTACCCCCTCTTCCATTTGTTATATTTTATACCCTTTTATTCATAATTTTTAATTTTACCTCGAATATAGATTTTTCTTTTCCACTTAAAGAAGTCCCTTTAAAATTTCCTTTAAGGCCAGTTTAGTGGTGACAAACTCCTTTAATTTTTGTTTGTCTGAAAAACTACTCTCTCCTTCTATTCTGAATGATATCCTTGCTCATTGGAGCATTTTTATTTGTAATTTTTTTCCTTTTAGCACTCTGAATATATCAGCCACTCCCTTATAGCCTTTAATGTTTCTGTTGAAAAATCAGCTGATAGCCTTATGGGGTTTCCCTCGTATGTAACTTTTGCTTCTCTCTTGCTGCCTTTAAAATTCTCTCTTTAATCTTTGACATTTAATTTTTATGTGTCTTGGTGTGAACCCCCTTGGGCTACCTTGTTTGGAACAATCTGTGCTCCTGAATTTGGATGTCTATTTCCTTACCCAGGTTAGGAAAACTTAGAGCTATTGTTTTTTCAAGTAAATTTTCTGCCCTTTTCACTGTTCTCCTTCTGGGAACCATATAATGCAAATGTCCGCTTGGTGTTGTCCATGAGATCATGTAAGCTATACTAACTTTTTGAATGCATTTTTCTTTTTGTTCTTTAGCTTGGGTGCTTTCTGTAACCCTGTCTTTCAGATTGCTATTCCAGTCTTCTGTGTCTGCTAATCTATTGATTACACTAGAAGGAATTTTCATTTCTTTATGTATTACTCAACTCTGGTTCTAATTTATATTTTTTATCTCATTGTTGAAGTTCTCACTGCGTTCTTCCATTCTTCAGTCCAGTGTGGACATCTTTATGATCATTACTTTGAATTCTTTACTAGCTAAATGGGTTTATCTGTTTCATTTAGTCCTTTATCTGAGGTTTTTGTCTTGTTCTTTCATTTGTAGTATATTTCTGTGTCTCTTCATTTCCTTGACTTTGTTTCTGTCAATTAGGCAGAATAGCTACTTCTCTTAAACTTAAAGGAGTGGTCTTATATATGGTCACATCCTGTGTAGACTGTCTGTCCCTGGTACTTTAGGTTAGCTGGCTGAAGCTGTATCAGCATGGGCTGTGGTTCTTAGGACACTTGAGCTGGGCCTGCCCTAGGATGGCCAGAGCTGAAGTGGGTATAAGCCAGGTCAGTCCTGGGTCTCCCCATGTAGAGAGCACCCTGGAAGGATAGCCAAAGTTTTGTAGCTGCAAGCTGTGAGAATCCAAGGGCTTTCCTCACAGAGGGTGGCCTGGCATGATAGCTGAATCTGAAGTGGGTGCTAACTGGGGTGTTTTGGGACTCTCCCTGTGGGCCAGCCAGGAGATCCTCCTCAGGGGCACTCTGGTAGTGCGGCTGAAGCCGAGGTTGGGCACAGGTAAGTTTCAGCAGAAACTTTACAGGCCAGAAGGCAGTGGCACGATACATTCAAAGTACTGGGGTGTCAGGGTAGCTCAGTTGGTTAAGCATCCAACTCTTGATTTCCACTCAGATCATGATCTCAGGGTTCATGAGCATGAGCCCCACCTCAGGCTGTGCACTGACAAGGCAGAGTCTTCTTGGGATTCTCTCTCTCCCCTTCCCCTGCTTGTACACACACTCTAAATAGATAGATAGATAGATAGATAGATAGATAGATAGATAGATAGATAAAACTTTTTTTTTTTTTTTAAAGTGCTGAAAGGTTGGGGCGCCTGGGTGGCTCAGTCGGTTAGGAGTCCGACTTCGGCTCAGGTCACGATCTCACGGTCCGTGAGTTCGAGCCCCGCGTCGGGCTCTGGGCTGATGGCTCAGAGCCTGGAGCCTGCTTCCGATTCTGTGTCTCCCTCTCTCTCTGCCCCTCCCCCGTTCATGCTCTGTCTCTCTCTGTCTCAAAAATAAATAAAAAACATTAAAAAAAAATTAAAAAAAAAATAATAAAGTGCTGAAAGGTTATCTGGCAAGGTTATCATTAAGGATTGAAGGAGAGGGAAAGAGTTTTCCAGACAAACAAAAGTTAAAGGAGTTCATTACCACTAAAATGCCCTTACAGGAAATGTTAAATTAAGTGGAAAAGAAAAGCCATAATTAGAAGAACATTATAAAAGGAAAAGATTTCATGAGTAAAAGCAAACACACAGCAAAGGGAATAGAGCAGATCACTTACGAAGCTGGTATGAAGATTGTAAGACAAAAATAGCAAAATTAATTTTAACTAAAATATTAGATAGGGATAAAATTAGATAAGGGGACACACAAAATAGAAAGATGTAAAATATGACAACATAAACATTAAACATGGAGGGAGGAATAAAAATGAAGTTCTTTTAGAATGTGTTTGAACCTAAGTGACCATCAACTTAAGACTGGTATATACTTAGCATGTTATAAAAAGAACCTTATGGTAACCACAAATCTGAAACCTATAATAGATATACAAAAAAATGAAGAAAAAGCAAGGGAAACAAAACACTAATAAAGGCAGTCATCCATCCAAAGGAAAGAGAGCAAAAGAAAAAAGAACACAGAAGAACTACAAAAACAAGCAGAAGACAGTTAACAAAATGGCATAAGTATATATGTATTAATGATTACTTTGAATGTAAATGGCTTGAATGCTCAAAAGACATTGTGGTGGGGGTGGAGGGAGGGTTGGGAGGAATGGATAAAAAACAAGACCCCTCTATATGCTGTCTACAAGAGAGTCAAGTCATATCTAAAGACAGACTGAAAGTGGAGAAAGGGAAAAAGATAATTCCATGCAAATGGAAGTGAATATAAAAAAACTGGGGTACCAATACTTAGACAAAATAGAATTTAAGACAGACTATGTTAAGAGACAAAGAAGGGCATTACGTAATAATATAGGGGTTAATCCAAGAAGAAGACACAACAATTGTCATTATCTATGCACCCATCATTGGAGCATATACTTATGGACATAAATGGAGAAATTGACAGTAAAGTAATAATAGGTGGGGATTTTAACACCCCACTTATATCAATGGATATATCATCTAGGCAGAAAATCAGTGCCTGCTGACACATTAGACCAGATGGACTTAACATTCCATCCAAAAACAGAATACACATTCAAGTACACATGAAACATTATTCAGGAAAGATCACATTATGCTACAAAACTAGTCTCAATAAATTTAAGAAGGTTGAATTCATGTCATGCATCCATTTCTAGCCACAATGGTATGAAGCTAGAAATCAATCACAACAAAAGAATATGAAAAAAACACAAACATGGAAGCTAAACAACATGCTATGAAACAACCAAGAGGTCAACAAAGAAATCAAAGAGGAAGTAAATATAGAGAAACAGCTTAACAATGTTCCAAAATCTTTGGGATGTAGCAAAAGCAGGTATAAGAGGGAAATGTATAGTGATAAAGGCCTACCTTACGAAACGAGGAAAATCTTAAATAAATAGTATACCTAAAAGAACTAGGAAAAGAAGAATAAACAAAGCCCAAAGCCAGTAAAAGGAAGAAAGTAATAAAGATCGGAGCAAAAATAAATGAAATAGAGACTTAAAGAAAAAATAGAAAAGATCAGTGAACCAAGACCTGGCTCTTTGAAAAAAAGAAGTAAATTTGATAAAGCTGTAGCCAGATACATCAAGAAAAAGAGAGAGGACCTAAATAAATAAAACCAGGAATGAAAGAGAAGTAACAACTGATACCACAAAAATACAAAGGATTTTAAGAGACTAGTATGAAAAATTATATGCCAACAAATTGGACAACCTAGGAGAAATGGATAAATTCCTAGAAACATACCATCTTCTAACACTGAATCAGGAAGACATAGAAAATCTGAATAGACTGATGACCAATAACAAAATTTAAAAACTCAACATACTGGGGCGCCTGGGTGGCTCGGTTGGTTGAGAGACCGACTTCAGCTCAGGTCATGATCTCATGGTTTGTGAGTTCGAGCCCTGTGTCGGGCTCTGTGCTGACTGCTCAGAGCCTGGAGCCTGCTTCTGATTCTGTGTCTCTCTCTACCCCTCCCCCACTCACGCTTGGTTTCTCTCACTCTCTCAAAAATAAAGAAAAAAGAAAAAAAGAATTAAAAAAAAAAACAAAAAACTCTCAACATACAAAAGCCAGGGCCAGATGAATTCACAGGTGAATTCTCACCAAACATTTGAAGAAAAGTTAATACCTATTTTTCTCAAACTTCCAAAAAATAGAAGAGGAAGGAAAGCTTCCAGATACATTCTACAAGGTCAGTATTACCTTGATATCAAAATAAGACAAAGACATTACAAGAAAAGAAAACTACAGGCCAGTATCCATCATGAATCTAGATGCAAAAATCCTCAATAAAATATTAGCAAACTGCATTCAACAAAATTTTTAAAAAAATTATTCACCATGATCAAGGATCATGGATTTATTCTAGGATACCAGGGCAATCCTGTATTCACAATTCAATCAACATGATACACCACTTTAAACAAAAGTGATGGATAAAAATCATATAGTCATGTCAACAGCTGCAGAAAAACGCATTTGATAAAATTCAACATCCATTCATAACAAAAACTCTCAAAGTAGGTGTAGAGGGAACATACCTCAATATAATAAAGGCCATATATGACAAATTTACAGCTAAAATCATACTCAGTGGAGAGAAACAGAGCTTTAAGATCAGTAAAAAGACAAGATGGTCTTGTTCTTGCCACTTTTATGCAATATAGTACTAGAAGACCTAGGCACAGCAATTGGACAAAAAATGAAAGGCATTCAAACTGACAAGAAACAAGTTAAACTTGTCACTGTTTGCAGATGACATGGTACCATATGTAGAAAACGTGACTCTACCAATAACTGTTAGAATAAATGAATTCAGTGAAGTTGCAGGATACAAAATTAATATGCAGAAGTTAGTTGTGTTTCTATACACTAATAATGAAGTAGCAGAAAGCAAAATTTAAAATTAACATAGGGGTGGAAAGAGAGAGGCAAACCATAAAACAGACTCTTGAGGGATGCTGGAGGGATGCTGGAGGGGAGTTGGGCAGGGGATGGGTTAAATAGGTAATAGGGACTAAGGGGGGCAGAAATAGATCTGTAAAGACAGAGATCAAACTGATGATCATTGCCAGAGGGGAGAGTGGTGATAAGATGGGCAAAATGAGTTAGTTGGAGGTACAGCCTTCCAGTGTGGAATAAATAAGTCACGGGAATAAAAAGTACTAAGAAGTACAGCATAGAGATTATAGTCAATGGTATTGTAATAGCATTGTAGAGTGAGATGTTAGCTCTAGTTGTGGTGAGCACATCATAAGGGAGAGAGTTGTGGAATCACTATGTTGTACACCTGAAACTAATGTAACATTGTGTGCCAACTATACTTCACTAAAAAATTAAAACTTAAAAAATGTCACTTTGCAGAAATACTTTTTTATATGTACTCTCCCCTACCTCTCTAGTTTTTGGAAACAGATTTTAGATATCCGGTTGTTTTATTCATAAATATTTCAGCTTGTATCTTTCTGAAATATAACGACCTTTAAAACAATGCCATCATCCAGTACCAAGAATGACATCTAAAAAATGAACAGCTTTAATATCTTCAAATATCTAGTTAGTATTCAAGTTCTCAATTGTTCTTTAGTTATTTAAAGACTTTAAGCCATCCATGGGGGGTCTGGGTGGCTCAGTTGGTTGAGCATCTGACTTCGCCTGAGGTCATGATCTCACAGTTCATGAGTTTGAGCCCCCCATCGGGCTCTGTGCTGATGCCTCAGAGCCTGGAGCCTGCTTCAGATTCTGTGTCTCCCTCTTTCTCTGCCCCTCCCCCGCTCATGCTCTGTCTCTATCTCTCTCAAAAATAAACATTAAAAAAAAATTTAAAGACTTTAAGCCATCCCTAGGGACGAGAAGATCTACATATCTAACAGTACTGATAAAATCAGGGACTTTGAAATAAAAGGCATATGAAAAAAATACATACAATTAAAAAAAAAAAAACAGCTGACAGACTGGAAAGAAAAAGTGTGGTAACAGAGTGGCGGGAGGTGTGTGCTTACCGCCTGATGCTTTGGCTGTGCCCATTGCCAGTAGGGGATCCTTGAGTTGTGGAGGGGGAGGTGTTTCCCAGAGGTTCATGGATGATGTCTTGTCAGAATCATGGGGCCTCCAGCAGGAAACAGCATTCCTTCAGTTCTCTTTGCCTCCTTCCCTTTCCTTTCCCTCCCCACAGTCACTGTGGTCTCTCCTCAGAGAGAGTGAGTCCCGCCAGCTGCAGCACATGTGGCCAGGCAGATGACCACCTACCACCTTTACCTTCTGCCTCCTCTGCCAGAAGGTCATATGGGCCTGCCACCACCTCTGCCACCTATACCACCGGCCCTGGCTCCACAGCCTCCTCTGATGTATAGTTGAGCCACTTTCAGGCACAGAGATGGATGGCTCCCTCAGGTGTCCTGATGTGCCGTGCGGAAGTCTTTTGGTTCAGTTATGGATACTTGCTTTGTGGATCCGATTAGCTGTAAATTGAAAGGTGGAGAAGAAAAGAAAAAGAAACATCATACCACCATGATGTTGATGTCACTTAAAAGAAAATATTTTAACCTGAATCTTTTCACAGACTTTATGGAAAATGTTTGAAGACCATGGAAATGACTAGTATTTTTATCTAGAAATAATTTGCAAGGTAATTTCTGCACCTCGAATAGTGCCGTGTAATATTATGCAGCTGTATATATTTGCCTGAACTCTGATTCCCAAATATCCGTGTTTCTCATCATATCTTTGGCTGAATTTGCAACCAACATAAATGACTATTCATGTACGCTTCAGACAAATGCTTAAGAATTTATTTACAAGTCGTTGTAAAAAGCAAAAAAGGACTACCAGGTTAAGGACCTTATTAAATTGTTGGTAGATCTGTTTGCCAGTTATTTTATGTTCATGAACACTAAGTGCAGCCTGATTTGTAAGTCTTGTATGGTACCACTAGAAACATTATTTCAGTGCTAAGTGCAGTGTTTTACTCTTCAGTTATTTTCGAGTATAATTTTTTTATATGTTTATATACACATCGTAGGAACTATCCAAAAACCTTGAGCTGAGTACCAACAGTTTCCAGCGACAGTTGCTTGCTGAAAGGAAAAGGGCATATGAAGCTCAGGATGAAAATAAAGTTCTTCAAAAGGAGCTGCAACAACTGTATCACAAATTAAAAGTAAGTATTTAATTTAAATATATATATATATATATATATATATATATATATATATATATATTAGTTGAAAACACAATATTTTAGGAGGAGATCCAACCTGGTGGAGAAGTAGGGGGACTCAAAGTTCCCTCATCCCTCAAACACAGCAGTGTTGAGGCCAAAAGACTTGAATTCCAAGAGTCCGGGCTGCAGAATGACAAAACATCCTGGGGACCCACGGGGAAAACCTGGCGGGTCATAGTTGCATGATTGCAAACTGGGAGAGATAAAACAGGCCACATAGGCATGGATGGGAGAGCTCCCCTTCTGTGGAGAGACAAAGGGAAGAGAAAGAGAGTCTGAGGAAGCATAGGACTATATCTGGACAAGAGAAAAACCACAGACTGGGATGGAGAAAGATCCAAACTCTAACTGTAGGACTTCCTCTGGACTGGGGGCTGGCTGCCCAGTTTGCGCGTGTGGAGAGGACGGGAGCCAGCCCCTGGCTTGGTAACTAGTTCAGAGGCACAGTCCATGGTGGGAGAAAGCTATCCCCTCCTTGTATTGCTGTGGGAAGAAGGTATATAACCGTTTCAAAGGACAAAGATTGCCTGCACCCATCAGCCAGAGACCACTTATCGGTGGCATGGAGCAGTACTTCCCCAGAACTAGGGCATGCAGAGCAGAAGCCTTTAAGATGTCGGGATTTAAATCCCAGCAGAGTGCCAGGGAGGCATGAGAGTCGGCGGAGTGGGACAAACCGCGCATGTGGCACTGAGGTGGTGCAGAGCAGCACTTCCCCGGAACTGGGGTGCATGGAGCAGGACTGTTTAAAACGTCAGGATTTAAATCCCAACCAAGCGCCAGGTTGGCGCGGGAGTCAGCAGAGTGGGACAAACTGCCTCGTTCACGCCTGTGGCACTGCGAGGATGGCCTGAACGGAATGGTTTGGGACACCCAGTCCATGGAGGAGAGACTGGGGTGTTGCCATTTTTCTCCCCATCACCAACAAGGGGGGCTTCAGGGAATGGACAATGGGCCCACAGTGTAGGCTTGACCTGCCTACGCCAAACCACACCCCTCTGCACCTGGTAACTTCGTATCTACTGGAGCAGGATTGATGCTGTGGAACCAGACAGCCCCTCCTCCAGACCAGCGCTTCAACCGGTTCCAAGGCACCCAGCGGTTTTGCATTTTCTGATTTAATTCTTAGACAATTCTTAGTACATATACAGATTCTTTTCTTCCTTTTCTCTTTCTTATTTCTTCCTCTAGTCTGGTTATTCTGGTTGTTGGTTTGTTTAAGCAGACATATTTAATCTATTCTCTTTATACCTGCGCCTCCTGGCAGGTATACCTCTTTATACCTCTTCCCCCCTCCTCCCCCCCCCCCCCCCCCCAGATTAACCCATAGAGTTTCTCTGCCTGGTCAGTTTTTTTCTTTTTCCCTGCCCCTGTCATCTCTCTTTTTGTTTGGGATAAGGCCTCTTCCATCAACAATGCCACCACCTTTTGTTTTGCTGTAGCTGGTGTTTTTTTTGTTTTTCTGTTTTTTTGTTTGTTTGTTTGTTTTATTTTCCAGGGCTACTTGAATGAAAAAAAGCAAAGCACACCTGGTGGAGGATCCAAAACATCACTACGAGTAGGGAGATAAAGAACCAGAGTCACAACAACAGAGAGCAAGTAACACACTCCAAAATACACCTCCTGAAGGGCCAGGCCCTGGGCAATGTATGACCCCTCTTTAATATAGTAGTGCTCGTGGGTGCAGGACACATAACAAGCTTTTAAAACATAAGGGACAGAAAACTAGCCAAAATGACAAAACGGAAGAATTCTCCTCAAAAGAAATTCCAGGAAGAAATGACAGCTAAAGAATTGATCAAAACAAATATAAACAATATAACTAAACAAGAATTTAGAGTAATAGTCATAAGATTAGTTTATTTTGCACCTCATTTACGGCATTTTTTAATTCATCATGACTATTTTTTAGTTCTTTGATCTCTGCAGCAATGGATTCTCTGCTGTCTTCTAATCTTTTTTCAAGCCCAGCGATTAGAGGCAGTGACAGTGAGGATTGAAGAGGCAGAGGGGAGAATAAGTGAAATTGAAGATAAAATTATGGAAAAAAGATGAAGCTGAGAAAAAGAGAGATAAAAAAATTCTGGACCATGAGGGGAGAATCAGAGAACTAAATGATTCAATGAAATGGAATAATAACTGTATCATAGGAATTCCAGAAGAGACAAAGAGAGAAAGGGGAAGAAGGTGTACTTGAACAAATCATAGCTGAGAACTTCCCCAATCTGGGGAAGGAAACAGACATTGAAATCCAGGAAGTGCAGAGAACTCCCTTCAGACATGACTTGAATTGATCTTCTGCACAACATATAATGAAACTGGTAAAATACAAAGATAAAGAGGGAATTCTGAAAGAAGCTGGGGATATGCGGGCCTTAACCTACAAGGGTAGACATATAAGGGTAGTAGCAGACCTATCTACTGAAACTTGGCAGGCCAGAAAGGAGTGGCAGGAAATTTTCAATGTGCTGAATAGGAAAAATATGCAGCCAAGAACCCTTTATCCAGCAAGCGTGTCATTCAGAATAGGAGAGAGAAAGATTTTCCCAGACAAACAAAAACTGAAGGAATTCATCACCACTAAATCAGCCCTACAAGAGATCTTAAGAGGGACTCTGTGAGTGGAATGTTGCAATGACCACAACGGGCCAGAGACCGCACTACAAGCATGAAACCTACAGATAACACAATGGCTCTAAATCCATATCTTTCAGTAATAACACTGAATGTGAATGGACTAAATATTGCAATCAAAAGACATAGGGTATTAGAATGGATTAAAAAGAAAACACCCATCTATTTGCTGTCTACAAGAGACCCATTTTAGGCCTGAGGACACCTTCAGATTGAAAGTGAGGGGATGGAGAACCATCTATCATGCTACTGAAAATCAAAAGAAAGCTGGAGTAGCCATACTTATATCAGACACACTAGATTTTCAACTAAAGGTTGTAACAAGAGATGAAGAATGGCATTATATCATAATTGGGGGTCTAATCATCAAGAAAACTAACAATTATAAATGTTTATGCACTGAATCTGGAAGCACCCAAATATATAAAACAATCACAAACATAAGCAATCTTATTGGTAAGAGTGTGGTAATTGCAGGGGACTTAATACTCCACTTACAACAGTGGACAGATCATCCAGACAGAATATCAATAAGAAACATGAATGATACACTGGACCAGATGGACTTGGCAGATACATTCAGAACTTTTCATCCTAAAGCAGCAGAATATACATTCCTCTAGAGTGCACATGGAACATTCTCCAAGATAGATGACATACTGGGTTACAAAACAGCCCTCAATAAATACAAAAGAATTGAGATCATACCATGCACATTTTCATTTTTTTTTTCAATGTATGAAATTTATTGTCAAATTGGTTTCCATACAACACCCAGTACTCATCCCAAAAGGTGCCCTCCTCAATACCCATCACCCACCCTCCCCTCCCTCCCACCCCCCATCAACCCTCAGTTTGTTCTCTGTTTTTAACAGTCTCTTATGCTTTGGCTCTCTCCCACTCTAACCTCTTTTTTTTTTTTCCCCTTCCCCTCCCCCATGGGTTTCTGTTAAGTTTCTCAAGATCCACATAAGAGTGAAACCATATGGTATCTGTCTTTCTCTGTATGGCTTATTTCACTTAGCATCACACTCTCCAGTTCCATCCACGTTGCTACAAAAGGCCATGCACATTTTCAGATCACAATGCTATGAAACTTGAAATTAACCACAGGAAAAAGTTTAGAAAGCCTCCAAATGCATGGAGGTTAAAGAACATCCTACTAAAGAATGAATGGGTCAACCAGGCAATTAAAGGTGACACTAAAAAATATATGGAAACAAATGAAAATGAAAACACAACAATTCAAACCCTTTGGGATGCAGTAAAGGCAGTCCTAAGAGGAAAATAGATTGCAATCCAGGCCTATCTCAAGAAACAAGAAAAATTCCAAATACAAAATCTAACAGCACACCTGAAGGAACTAGAAGCAGAACAACAAAGAAACCCCAAGGCCAGCAGAAGAAGAGAAATAATAAAGATTAGAGCAGAAATAAACAATATAGAATCCAAAAAAACAGTAGAACAGATCAGTGAAACTAAGAGCTGGTTTTTTTGGAGATCAAACAAACAAACAAAACAAAATTAATAACTCCCTAACTAGACTTCTCAAAAAGAAAAGAGAGAGGACCCAAATAGATAAGATCATGAAGGAAAATGGATTTATCACAACCATCCCTCAGAAATACAAGTAATTATCAGAGAATACTATGAAAAATTATATGCCAACAAACTGGACAACCTGGAAGAAATGGACAAATTCCTAGACACCCACACACTACCAAAACTCAAACGGGAAGAAATAGAAAATTTGAACAGGCCCGTAACTAGTGAAGAAATTGGATCAGTTATCAAAAATCTCCCAACAAATAAGAGTCCTGGGCCAGATGGCTTCCCAGGGGAATTCTACCAGATATTTAAAACAGAATAAATACCTATCCTTCTCAAGCTGTTCCAAAAAATGGAAATGGAAGGAAAACTTCCAGACTCATTCTATGAAGCCAGCATTACCTTGGTTCCCAAACCACACCCCACAAAAAAGAATTATAGGCCAATATCTCTTATGAACATGGATGCAGAAATTCTCAACAAGATACTAGCAAATCGAATTCAACAGCATATAAAAAGAATTATTCACCATGATCAAGTGAGATTCATTCTTGGGGTGTAGGGCTGGTTCAGTATTTGCAAGTCAATCAATGTGATACATCACATTAATAAAAGAAAGGATAAGAACCATATGATCCTGTCAATAGATGCAGAAAAAGCATTTGACAAAATACAGCATCCTTTCTTAATAAAAACCCTCAAGAAAGTTGGGAAAGAAGGAACGTACCTAAACATTATAAAAGCCATATATGCAAAGCCCACAGCTAATATAATCCTCAATGGGGAACAACTGAGAGCTTCTCCCTAAGATCAGGAACATGACAGGGATGTCCACTCTCACCACTCCTGTTTACCAAGTGTTGGAAGTCCTAGCGAAAGCAATCATACAACAAAAGGAAATAAAAGGCATCAAAGTTGGCAAAGAAGAAGTCAAACTTTCACTTTTTGCAGACGACATGATACTCTACGTGGAAAACCTGAAAGACTCCACAAAAAGGCTGCTAGAACTGATCCATGAATTCAGCAAAGTTGCAGGGTACAAAATCAATGTACAGAAATCAGTTGCATTTTTATACACCAATAATGAAGCAACAGAAAGAGAAATCAAGAAATTGATCCCATTTACAATTGCACCAAGAACCATAAAACACCTAGGAATAAACCTAACCAAATATATAAAAGATCTGTATGCTGAAAACTATAGAAAGCTTATGAAAGAAATTGAAGAAGACACAAAGAAATGGAAAAACATTCCATGCTCATGGATTGGAAGAATGAATATTATTAAAACGTTAATACTACCCAAAGCAATCTACACATTCAATGCAATCCCAACCAAAATCGCACCAGCATTCTTCTCAAAGCTAGAACAAACAATCCTAAAATTTGTATGGAACCACAAAAGACCCCGAATAGCCAAAGGAATTTTGAAGAAGAAGACCAAAGCAGGAGGCATCACAATCCCAGACTTTAGTCTCTACTACAAAGCTGTAATCATCAAGACAGTATGATATTGGCACAAAAACAGACACATAGACCAGTAGAATAGAATAGAGACTCCAGAATTGGACCCACAAAAGTATGGCCAACTAATCTTTGACAAAGCAGGAAAGAATACTCAATGGAAAAAAGACAGTCTCTTTAACAAATGGTGCTGGAAGAACTGGACAGCAACATGCAAAGAATGGAACTGGTACACCATACACAAGAATAATCTCAAAATGGATGAAAGACCGAAATGTGAGACAGGAAACCATCAAAACCCTAGAGGAGAAAGCCGGCAACAACGTCTTTGACCTCAACTGCAGCAATTCTTGCTTGATACATCTCCAAAGGCAAGGGAATTAAAAGCAAAAATGAACTGTTGGGACCTCATCAAGATAAATAGCTTCTGCACTGCAGTGGAAACAATCAGAAAACTAAAAGGCAACTGACAGAATGGGAAAAGGTATTTGCAAATGACATATCGGACAAAGGGCTAGTATCCAAAATCTATAAAGAACTTATGAAACTCAACACCTGAAAAACAAACAGTCCAGTGAAGAAATGGGCAGAAGACATTAATAGGCACTTTTCAAAGATGACATCCAGATGGCTAACAGACATGAAAAAATGTTCAACTTCACTCATCATTAGGGAAATACAAATCAAAGCCACACTGAGATACTACCTCACACCGGTCAGAGTGGTTAAAATTAACAACTCAGGAAACAACACATGCTGGCGAGGTTGTGGAGAAAAGGGAACCCTCTTGCACTGTTGGGAATGCAAACTGGTGCAGCCACTCAGGAAAACAGTGTGGAGGTTCCTCAAAAAATTAAAAATAGAACTGCCCTATGACCGAGCAATAGCACCACTAGGAATTTATCCAAAGGATACAGTTCGTAGGAGTGCTAATTCATAGGGGCTGTTTATAGCAGCACTTTCAACACTAGCCAAATTATGGAAAGAGCCTAAATGTCCATTAACTGATAAATGGATAAAGAAGACGTGGTTTATATATACAATGGAATACTACTTGGCAATGAGAAAGAATGAAATCATCCCATTTGCAGCAACATGGATGGAACTAGAAGGTATTTTGCTCCGTGAAGTAAGTCAGAGAAAGACAGATATATGTTTTCACTCATATGTGGATCTTGAGAAGCTTAATAGAAGATCAAGGGGGAAGGGAAGGGGAAAAAAAATAGTTACAGTTAGAGAGGGAGGAAGGCAAACCATAAGAGACTCTTAAATACAGAGAACAATCTGAGGGTTGATGAGGTGTAGGGGAGAGGAGAAAATGGGTGATGGGCATTGAGAAGGGCACTCCTTGGGATGAGCACCGGGTGTTATATGTAAGCGATAAACTACGGGAATCTACCCTGAAAACCAAGAGCACACTTTACCCACTGTATGTTAGCCAGTTTGACAATAAATTATATTTAAAAAAAAAAACACAAAAAACCTAAACATTTTAAAACACTTACTCATATTTGTGGGGGCCAGGGTGGCTCAGCCGACTTCAGCTCAGGACATGATCTCACAGTTTGTGGGTTCAGGCCTGCATTGGGCTTTCTGCTGTCAGCACAGAGCCTGCTTGGAATCCTGTTTCCCCTCTCTCTGCCCTTGCCCCGCTTGTGCATGTGCTCTCTCTCTCTCAAAAATAAGTAAAACGTTAAAAAAAAAAACTTTAAAAAAATGTTTAAAACATTTACTCATATTTGTAAGTTGGTACTATGTAATTTACACCAGGGTGCCTGGGTAGCTCAGTCAGTTGAACGTTCAACTCTTAATTTCAGCTCAGGTCATGATCTCATGGTTCATGGGATTGAGCCCCACCTCGGGATCTGGGCTCTGTACCCTGCTAGGGATTCTCTCTCTCTCTCTCTCCCTCTCTCTCTCTCATGTTGCCCCTACTCCAGGCATGCATGTACAGGCACCTGCATGTTGTCTGTCAAAATAAATGAAAAAATTTTCGAAAGGAGTTACTTAATTTATCATATATATTGGTTGAAAACTCAACATTTTATTTTTTTAACTTTTTTTAATGTTTATTTATTATTGAGAGATAGAGACAGACTGTGAGCAGGGGAGGGGCAGAGAGAGAGGGAGACACAGAATCTGAAGCAGGCTCCAGGCTCTGAGCTGTCAACACTGAGCCTGACGCGGGGCTCGAACTCACAAACCAAGAGATCATGACCTGAGCTGAAGTCAGATGGTTGAGCCACCCAGGCGTCCCTAAAAAGTCAACATTTTAAAGCATATTTGTAAGTTGGTACATTGTGATTTACAAAATTCTAATATTCTCTTTGGTACTTTGAAAGAAAAGTTTTGGTAATATAGTCACTATAACACATGCCAAAACTGAGAACATTGAATCCTAATAGGAATGATATAACTGAAATAAGTTATGAAATCCTAAAAGGAAATTATGGGAACTTGAGTTTTTCCCTGTTGCATGGTTGAATAATCCAATGTTCTTCCTCAGATAACCCCATGATTATTTTAAAAGTTGTTTCAAGTAATGCCCTTCATTTTCACAGTGTTGAGAGGAAGCATTCACATTATTTAATTTTGTTAAAGGTGTTCTTAATTCTATCCAGAGGTCATTGATGGCTGGAAATTTTGTGCAAAATTGAATGTTTATTCATTATCTTACATAGAATTTTCATTTTGTTAATCAAATTCTCAGACCCATAGTCCCAAAATGATAAAGAATAGTGTGTTTTAAAAAAACGTCTAGTTTTGGGGGTGGCTCAGTCAGTTAAGCATCCAACTTCAGCTCAGGGCTCCAGCCCTGCATTGGGTTCTGTGCTGACAGCTCGGAGCCTGGAGCCTGCTTCTATTCTATGTCTCCCTCTCTCTCTGCCCCTCCCCCACTCGTGCTCTGTCTCTCAAAAATAAATAAACATTGAAAAAAATTTTTTTAAACCTCTAATTTTTAACTAATTCAAAACCCACATTTGAAAGATGCTAACAAAATTATTTTGGTCTCTGTTACTAAGTCTGAAAGACAGTTTAAGATAGTTACTAGCTCCATCAGGTAGGAGTGGGTAGAAAATGAATTTTGCCTTATTTATGCTCATTTATTTTGATTGCCAGTACATATTGCACTTTTTAGGGAGAACCATTTCTCTGCCCTAACCTAGATGTTCTAGAGACATTCCTTTCTATAGTTTGGTAGGTAAGAAGGGAAATTGAACTAGGTATAATATATTCCAGTTTGGTGAGGAAAATACCAGTTGATGAGGTGAGAATTTTTGTTTTATTTTACACTGATACTCTACATCCTTAATTGTATTATGGGTTTCTTTTCAGGAAAAGGAGAGAGAACTGGATATAAAAAACATATATTCTAATCGTCTGCCAAAGTCGTCTCCAAAGAAAGAAAAAGAACTTAGATCAAGAAAAAATGGTATAGTGGCTATTACTGTTGAAAAACATATTGTAGTTGTCACTTATTAATAGTAAAATCAAATAATTCTGAAGTAGAAGGCAGGCAAAGGGGAAAAAACTTCTTTGAAGTAAACTTAAATTTCCTCGTAGCTAATTTTCAGAAATCTTGTCAACTTTCTGTTTTTCCTGAGGTCATTAAATTATGTTTTACATAATTTTTAATTTTTTTCTTATAATTATTTTTGAAACTGTTATGAAAATATGTAAGAATACTTCTGAGCGGAGATTGATTATATTACAATGAACCTTTATTATGCATCACTTAGCTTTAATAGTTACATATTTTACTAATTTTACTTCATCTATTTTTTTCTACTTCTAGAGTATTTCAAAGTAAATCCTAGCAGTGATTTCACTCATAAGTACTTCGGCATTATGCATTTTTTTTTTGCTTTTTTTTAAACAAAAGTATAAATTTTCCTTTTTTGAATTGCAGAAAGTTAAAAACAAATTTTGTAAAAGCTTAATAGGGTTTACCTGTTTAAATTGTTCTCGAGTCACAGAATTGCCAGTTAACCCTAGAAACAAAAATAGTAATAGTGGGTAGGCACAGAGCTGAGCAAAACATGCATTATCTCGTGTAGATGGTGAACATATAGCAGTTAAATTCCATGTCTTAGCACTGTTCAATATGATTAGAAAAATTCTTTTGTAATTTTCATGGTAGCTGCATGCCAAAGTGATTTTATAGACCAGTGTACAAAAGGAGTACAAACCAGTGACGACTTCGAGCTGGAAGAATTTCCTATAACACCACAAACAGTTATGTGTTATGAAAACAAATGGGAAGAACCTGAACGTCTTACTTTGGTGAGTTTAGAAACATGATTAGGTACTAAACTCTAGGTTTGAAGTTACTCCAAAAAACATAGTATCAAGTGTTTTAAAAGTTAGCAATGAAGCTAGTGCCATAACTGAAAATATGCAAGTAGCCTTTTCAAAAGAGGTAACACCTATGTATTTTATTAAATCCCTTTGGATCAACTCTTAGTTCTCATTGCATCTTTCAGATGCTTCAGGAAGGTTAGTTGTATCTTCTGGATTGGAGATAGCAGTTTCTTACCTTTTATGTAATCTAATAATAATAAGAAGAATCAGATACCTAATAATCAGATATCTAATAATCAGATAATCTAAAAATCCTCCTTGCCCTTATGTTTAATAGTAAATTATAGTACTTTTCAAATGATTTTTTACAATTAGTCAACATATTTTTTTGGCCTCATTATATGAGAATTTTATAGATTAATTGAATGTTGAGCAAAGTCTTTGCAGTTCAATCTGACTTTATATAACTAACCATTTAAATTAAAGCGAAATTCAGGGGAGTCTGTATTGGACCTTCATCGAAAAGGACTTTTATACTGAATACCAAAAGGTTCTTTTCTCTAAGAGAGTTCTATATTTTGTGTTTACAATTTAAATCCCAAAGAAAATAATATACCAGGGATCCAGCATATTTCACATATTCCTATGTTTTTGTGCCCTGTAAGTTTCCCAGTGACCCTGAGCTCTTTTCTTATGGTAATACCAGACAGGATGGTCTGATTTGATTCTTGGGCTGTATGTGCTAAGTGTCTTTCTTCCTATATTTTCACTGTCATTGAAACTAGATCATGTTTTCTTTTTGAAAAGGGTAAAGTGTGGAATAGAAACTCATTCTTAACTTTAAAAGGATTAAAAAATAGTCTTTGTTAAGATTCAGCATGAACAGTAGCAACCTGATATGGTGAAAAGAGTACAGCCTTGGAGTTAGCACTGTTTTTTAATTAAATTCTGGTTCTAACATTTTAGTTGGGACTTCCTGGAGCCTCAGTTTCCTAGTGTATAAGAGAGGGATGGGCTACCCATCAGGGTTGTGGTAATAACTAATCACAGAGTTTATAAGGCTCTTAAGACTTCCTGCCACTTTAAAGGGTCTTAGCAAATGGGAATGTTATTAAAGTACAGACCAATAAGTTCCTGTTGGAAAGAGACCCCAAATACAGTGGCTCAAACAAGATGCAGATTTTCTTTTTTATATAATAGATTGAAGGTCAGTGTGTAGTCCAGGATAGGTAGATAGGTTTATTCCTTGGCAGTCATCCTTTGTCTTAATGTTCTTCCATCTTAAAGAGTGTAGTCCTCCTCTGTATGGTTGGAATTGGCTCACCACCCTTGTGAGGAGGAGGAACAAAGTGGAGGGCAAGCAGCTTTTGTTTTTATAAATGTGATCGGAAGTTGCATCTGTACTTTCACTCACATCCCTTTGGTCCGTTTAGCTCCAAGGGAGGTTAGCAAATGTAGTCTCTACTTGAGCAGTCCTATGCCCTGCTAAAACTCTCAGGGATTCTGTAACTAAAAAGAAGAGGAAAATTGATACTAGGGACAATTCTCTGCTATACTTTGTAATAGGTATTTTACTTTTATTCAGAAAAATTACACACACATGTTAAAGGGACCATAAGGAACAAGTAATTTTGGGTTTACATTTTATTTATTTAAATATTTATTATAAAATTTATAGTATAAACTTGAAAAATTCAGTGCAGTTGTTACTGCCTGTATTATAGCTCAGCACCTTCTCCCATGGCCTCTCCGTACGTTGTTAATAGCCTTTTCTGGTTAACTGAATTAATCGGATTTTGCTGTGAAAATGTACAAAGCAAGGATACTTCTGAAACATATCTCTTCAGGGGCGCCTGGGTGGCGCAGTCGGTTAAGCGTCCGACTTCAGCCAGGTCACGATCTCGCGGTCCGTGAGTTCGAGCCCCGCGTCAGGCTCTGGGCTGATGGCTCAGAGCCTGGAGCCTGTTTCCGATTCTGTGTCTCCCTCTCTCTCTGCCCCTCCCCCGTTCATGCTCTGTCTCTCTCTGTCCCAAAAATAAATAAAAACGTTGGAAAAAAAAAATTTAAATGAAACATATCTCTTCAGAATTGTTTGTAGAGTATTGGCTTTAATTTTATTGGTTCTGATATGTCTTCTACTTTTTAGAAAAATTTGAACTAAAATAATCTTATGTGCCTTTGAAGTATCTTTCAGAGGGTGGTAACTTGTGATTTACTGCTTTATTAAATTAAAATTTAGTTTCTAACTTGGTGTCATACTTAATGGGAGATAAATCTATGATATTTAAATAGCTTTTTCTCCCTTTTAACTTGTGAGCTTGCATTTAAAAAAATATATATGTAATAGGACCTGGAATTGCAAGAAAGAGGTGAGCATGAAGAAGCAGGGATGCTAAACCCAATTGTGAAAAGAGAAGAAAAATTTGTGAAAGATCAAGGATTCCGTGTTGTAAAACAGGAGGTTGAGAAGCCGGAGGATGGTAAGAAAAGAATTTGTTTAATCAAGAGATGAATCAGCATCTTTTGGTAAAGAAAGGGTTAGCATCCCTTAATATTGTCATATTTTCCAGCTGCACAGTGAATTGGTTATACAGAATAAGAAAAGGTTGATACAGTGTTGGGGGATGGTCTTTTAGGAATCAAACATTTCAATACAGTTTTTAAGGAAGGGAAAAAATGACTTAAGTTGCTATTTAGGGTTAGGTAATAAGGACAGTTACCTTCAGAAAGTTCGGATGAAGTAGAATTCCAATGAAAGGGAAAATTTTGTGTATAAATTAACTAAAACTTGATGAAGAGATAATCAAAGACAATACACTTTATTGGCTTGGCCGTCAGACTGGCCAAAACATGAAGATCAATGAATTATGAGGCCCCGAATATATTCCTGTAAGTTTTCTTTGGTTTCAGTATGTAAAACAAATCTTTAATGTATTCAACCCTTAGTATGGAAATTTAGGGAACCAACTCATACAGTTTCAGATATTGAAAATGAAGTTCAGGAATAAATTCATTTCCATCTGGATAAAATATCTTAAATGCATAGTGAGAGGGATCCTGGACTTTAATCCTCTGCATATATTTCATTAGTCTTACAGAGAAATCCTTTTTTTTCCCCTTAAAGTTAATGGAACATAAAACTGTCACCTAACTATTGCTTCAGTTACTGTATATATGTGTGTTTTTAGTGTCTGTTTAGAGCAATGTAACAGGTAAATTAGAAAATCTATTCCTGTTGGCTAATGCACAAAGGGAGATGCTTCCACATGTTAAAATATAGGATAGAAAATTAGGTAGTATGTCCGTTGTGTCTAGGTACTGAGAAAAGGAATAAAGTAACAGAAGACTGGTCCTTTCTTTCCATCTTATTGATTTTTTTTTTTTTTTCTGGAGTTTGTATAGAATGGTCTCTAACATCAGTGAAAATGTTCTAAAGCTTCTAAAGCTTCTAAAAGTTGTATATCTCATGCCCATACCTTAAAATACTTCCATGTGTATTGTTCCCAAATAAGGACATTTTCTTACATCATTCCAGTATAGTTTTCAACTTCAGAAAATTTAACTTTGATACAACACATTTCTCTAATCTGCTGTCCATATTACAGTTTTGTCAGTTGACATAGTACTGTCCTTAATAGCATTTTCTTCTCCATGATACGATCATGAATTGCATTTAGTTCTCCTATCTCTTCAGCCTTCTCTAAATATTTTGTGAGATTAACATTTTTGATGAATAAAGATCCATTTTTTAAAAATTCCTCATTTGAGGTTTATCTGAAGTTTTCTCTTAGATTCAACTTAATGTATCTTCAGTAAGAATACTATATACATGATGTTGTGTCCTTCTCATGGTATGACATCTAGAGTTTCAGTTTAATTTTAAAATAAACTCACCCCATCCATCTATCACTCTCTATTCAGTGTACCACACTATATTAGGTATAAAAAATAGAGACCCTTCTTCCCTATCTCTAAACTAATGAACAAAATTCTTTCTATAAATGTGAATTTTAAATGCAGTACACATTAAGTATATTCTTTTTGAATTCCAGACTATCAAGTATAGCAATGAAATTTACAGTGTTCATCTTCACTGTGCTGATAACTAAGTTAGATAGACTGTTTTGTAAAAGATGAGAATTGAGTTTTCCTAAAGATATTGACTCCTATAAAATCTCATTTTTTTAATTTGATTTCATGCAGAGTGGGAAAGAGAAGAACTTGCTAAAAAGGAAAAAGACAAGGTATCTTTGCTGGAGAGAGAAGAAAAGCCCGCATTGGAAACTGGAAGATACCAAATGGAAATGTACCAAATTCAAAACCTTGGTAAATTAGAAGAAGAGGAAGAAGAAAGGCTGAAGAGAGAAATGCTACTTGCTAAACTGAATGAAATCAACAGAGAACTTCAAGAGTCTCGGAATCTAAAATGCCCTCCTCTGCCATTGCCACCTGATTTGGAATCAAAACTGCACTTCCCAGAGAGAAGCCCCAAAACATCCATGTTCTGTGAATCCTCAGAGAGAGTGTTTAATGGGCATCATTTGCAAGACATCAGCCACTTTGCTACAAAAGGAGAGGGTCAGAATCCAGGAAGTATTAGAAGCCCAGCCTCTCCAAATGAGCTTGCATTTGGCAGCTATGTGCCTTCATTTGCAAAAAACACATTTGCAAAAACGTCAAATCCATTTAGCCAGAAGAGTGGCCTTTTGGATCTCCAAAGAAACAGTATAGAGAAACTTGGTAAAGACAGTGTAGATTTAATTACAAGAAAAGAGAAAAAAGCTCATCTGATGGAACAGTTATTTGGTGCCAGTGGCAGCAGCAGCACCGTTTCCTCTAAAAGCAGTGACCCAAATTCTCTGGCTGCCGGCAAAGGAGACTTTGACTCTCTCAGTTTTCCCCCTGGGGATAAGAGCAGTAGGGATAGAGAACGTGATGAAAATGATGACTTTTTCCTCAGCGAAGGAAGAAGTTTTAATCTAAATAGACACCGATTGAAACATGCAAACAGTAAACCAGCAGTAAAAGTAGTTGAATCTGTAGAAGATGAAATTGAAGAGGTAGTCCTGAGATGACTGATGACAGTATATACTTTTTCCAATTGTAAATATTAAAATATTTTAATACAATATTTATTATACACATTTAGAATTTTTAATATGAAAAGTCCTTATTAAGGAATGATTTTTAATAGAGAAACACAGTGTAAATGAAAAGTAGATCATATCATGCCACATAGCTAGTTTGCCAAGAATGAAGGAGACTTTTGAATGAAACCAAAAATAGAGATGTATCTTACTTGGTTTTGACTTTTTATTTACAAATAGTTTTACCTTTTAATCAGATCTATAGGAAGTTTTACTCCATTGGAGTTCATATTTATTTCCTATTTTTATCCCTATTTGTTTACTTATTTTTGGTCATATCCTTACTGACCTAAATATAGTCTTCCTCCTGAAAGTTGAGTGGAAATTAAGGGTGAGAGGCTCTGGGTTAGGAAGCATAGCTCCCAGATGGTGGAGAGCTGGTGCTACTTAGCAGCCCTGTGCTCCGTGGGCAGGACAGGGGTCCCTTTCTAACAGGGCAAAGCTGAGCTACTCTTAAGTGGGAGCAGTGACAACACAGGGGCTGCATTTATGAGCTGCATTAAATCACTTACCTACGACTGTGCTAACATATTAAATTCAGAAGACATTTGTCTGTTTGCATGGATAATTCCCCTATCGTGGCTCCCGGAGGCTTGGGTATCCTCTCCTTGTTCTCCTACACTCTTTGTATCACAGTGACTGGGTTTGAGATTTCATACCCAAAGAGATTTCATCCTAATATAGAAACTCAGTTATGTTTCCAGAGTATGTAACTTGGAAATTCTAGTATATATTTTAAGGTTTGAACTTATGTCAAAACCAACAATAGACAATGAGAGTGTAATACTGTTGGACTTGCAGGACTAATTATAAAGCAACCTTGGGTTAAAAATGTTTTAGAGATGGGCTTCTGCCTTGCTAAGTAGGGCGGATGTTTTTCTGTTGAAATGCATTGGTCTTCTTTTGCTCTTTGTAGCTCACTTCATCTGAAGAGGAGTTGATGACCTTGGACTGCTGGGTATGATTGGTCTTTAAGAAGCAGTAATATACCACCAACCATGGAGAAAACACTATTAAAATGAAGAGTGGTGGAAATAGTGTGTCAGGGGAAGCATAAAAAAATGTAGATTGACACTTATTCTAAAGTGAGCTTTTTTTCCTTCAAAAATTTCAAAAATTTAGTATGTATTTGCTAATGGTATGATTTCTGATGCCAAGTATATATACTGATAGATGAGGGGACCAGAGTTACTGTTTTACCTTGAGTTCTTATGAATGCTGATTATTGAATATAATTTCATAACTATTTGGCAAGACTTACCTGGATAGGTCTCTAATGAAAAGATAGGCTATCTGTCATCTTCTAAATTGTGTTACTGTCATTGATTGGGAACAATCTCCCAGAAGTGCTAAACTACATTAAAATTTTTTTTTTAGTAAAGAGGTTTGATGTCTGATTAAAAAAAAGCTTGTTGCAAATCATTCTAATATATGTAAACCACATTATCATAATTCAGTTCTTGATAAAATATTATGTAATGTTAATTTTGTTCATAGCTGCTAATTTTTCTGCCAAAAGTATTCTGATTTTTAGGTTGTTTTAAGAGGCTTTTTAAAAGCCTTTTAGTAAAGTTTTATATTGAGATCATTTAATTAGTCTCTTGCTTTTTTTTCTACATAATGTTTTCTAGTCTCTTTCACAAGATATAACAAGACAGGGTTTTTAAAATTAAACCTAAAATTAAGTTACAGACTTAGAAGTATTATGGTGTTAGGCATTAGAATTGGAGATTAAAATGCACACAGGTTTTTTTTTTTTTTACGAACAAACCTCAGAGTAAATCGTTTTTTTTCTAAATGTCAAGATAAATTTGTTATTTGTACTCAGAACTCTTAACTCACGATGGCTGTTTGATACCTTAAGTCACTCAAGAAATTCATGGTAGAAACAGGACCAGCAGTGTTAAATTTTACTTCTTTACTCACCTTTTTCCCCCGTCCAGTATTTTTAATTAAAGTAGATGAATTTGCCCTAAATCAGGTTAGACAGTATGCTAGTCTTATCAGATAATTATAGTTTTAATTAATCCTTTCACCCTTAATAACTATCCTAATGGCATATATTGCTCATAATATAAAAAAGCGGGGAAGGAGGATTAAATTGAATCATAAACTTATTTCATGTCTGATTCGCTAGTTCTGATCCTCCTCTCCATCTCCTATCAGACATACTCACCTTCTGGTATCCCTGGTTGAGTGTCAGTCAGATACAGCATGCAGATCTGCCCTATGAAAAGGGGAAGGGAAATGTGTGTTACAGTCACAATGTGGATTTTTTAGGATTCAAAAAGGAACTGTAAATTGTTAGGAAAAGATCTGCCTTTAAAGCTTTTTCCTTTCGACACAACAAATGCCCCTTTCACATTAAAGTCTCCTTTTATATCATTTGAAAGTGCTCTCTTTTTAGTAAAGAGTGTGTAGTCATTCATTAATGGGGTGCCCTGCATGTAGCAGGTGCCAGGAGAGTAAGACAGACCCTGCCCTTGCCCTCACAGTGAATGCAGAGCACAGTGAGCCAGACTGCACAGTTCCATCCCTGCCCTCCCACCCACTCTCTGAATGTCCTTGGGTTGCTCAGCTGTTACTGCTCTTTTATAACACTTTTTAAGGTAGTTATGAGGGATGAATGAAATACTTAGGTTGATGCTTGGCAGGGTGCCTGGCACATTATAAGCACTCAGTAAACATCAGCTGTTATCTTAGGTGATTGAAGTTCTTTTAGGGTATAATTGGAAAATAGAGCATAGGTATGTACATACAACATACTGACACTACACTTTGCACAAGATAACGGGCCAAAAAAAAAAAAAACCCACCCGAATTACCATAAAACATCTATACTAAATGTGTTGTACCTCTTAGCTCTGCACTTAGAACTTTCCTTGCTTCATTCATCATTAACTGTGCAGTCAGCCTCATAGCAGAAATGAAATACAGAAAACATAGCACTTTATATTGCATAAGGTGATAATTTGCACCCCAGCTCTCCCACAATGTGTGTATCCTTGGATAAGCTACAAAACCTCTTTTCACCTCCTTTCCCCCCTCCCTCATGATATTGCATACATTAAATGAGTTGATATGTGAAAAACAACTGTAAAGGCTCAAATATTGATGTTTTAGAAAGGTAATGTAGAAACAGGGAAGAGAAGTTATACTTATTGAATGTTGGGCATTACAGTTCGTGTTTTTATGCATGTGCTTTAGCTCATTTAATCCTCACAAAGTTCTTTCTAAAGTGGATACTTACTCCCATTTTACACTCGGGCTAATAGACTATATTCAATAGTCTCAAGAAGTCCAAAGAAAGAAGATATTTTAGAAAAGAATTTTGTATTTACTCTTTAAGTGGTAAATAGTGGAAACCCAAATCAAACCAGCTTAAAAAAATATTATTTTTGGCTTAAATATGGAAAGCTCATTGATCTGGAGGTTCAAATAACAGTGCTTTGTCCACCTCTTAGCCTGGCACCCTGCATCTGGCATCGACCTCAAAAAGAAAATCTTTCCTATACCTCCAGCAAAAATCTGGTGGGCTAGTTTATATGCCCACCTATAGGGCTGGTGGCTTTGTGTAGGGGAAGGATGACACCCTTCTACCTCTCTTCATGGAACGATCACAACTTCTACAGAAAGGGGGAGGCATTTTTCCCTGATGAAATTTTGGACATAAAAAAGCAATTTGCTTTACAGTTATGGTGGATTTGGTTCCAGACTACCACAATAAAGTGAGTTGAATTATTTTTTTGGTTTCCTACTGCATATAAAAGCTATGTTTATACTATAGTCTATTAAGTGTACAATGGCATTATGCCTAAAAGTAAATGCATACCTTAATTAAAAAGTATTGCTAAAAAAAAAAAAAATACCATCATCTGAGCTTCCAGCAAGTCGTAAATTTTTTTGCTGGTGGAGGGTCCTGCCTCAATGGTAATGGCTGCTGAGTGATCAGAACGGCGGTTGCTGAAACTGGGGGTGGTGGTGGCATTTCCTGAAGATAAGACAATGAAGTTTGCCACATCAATTGGCTCTTCTTTTCAGGAATGATTTCTCTGTAGCATGTGACGCTGTTTGACAGCATTTTACACACAGTTGAACTCTCAAAATTACAATCTTTTGAAACCCTACGGCTGCTTTATCAAGTAAGTTTATGTGATATGCTAAACCCTTTGTTATTTCAGCAATCTCCACAACATCTTCAGTAGATTCCATCTCAAGAACCCCTGTCTTTGCTCCTCTGTAAGCAGCGGCTCCTCATCCCTTCGGGTTTGATCATGCGATTGCAGCAATTCTGACACATCTTCAGGCTCCGCTTCTAGTCATAATTCTTTTGCTGTGTCTACATCTGCACTTAGTTTCTCCACTGAAGTCTAGAATCCCACAAAGTCATCCGTGAGGGGTAGAATCAACTTCCAAACTTCTGTTAATGTTGATATTTTGACCTCTTCCCATGAATCACATTCTTGATGGCATCTAGAATGGTGAATCCTTTCCAGAAACTTTTCAATGTACTTTTCCCAGATCCATCAGAGGAATCATTACCTATGGCAACTAATGGTCTTAAAAAAATGTGTTTCTTAAATAAGATTTGAGTGTCAAAATTACTCCTTTATCCATGGAGAGAGAATGGATGCTGTGTCAGCAGGCATGAAAACAACATGCATATCACACGAATATCACTGTCATCAGAGCTCGTGGTGTCTAGATATATTGTCAATGAGCAGTAATATTTTGAAAGGAGGCTTTTTCTGAGCAGTAGGTCTCAACACTGGGCTTAAAATACTCAGCAAACCATGTTGTAAACATGTGCTATCATCCAAGCTTTATTGCATTTATAGAGCCAGGCAGAGTAGATTCATCATAATTCTTAAAGACCCTAGGATTTTCAGGATGGTAAAAACACTGCCTTGACCCCTGAGAAGAGAGTCAGTCTGTCCTGTGAAGCTTTGAAGACAGGCACTGACTTCCCCTTTCTAGCTCTGACAGTCCTAGATGGATCTTCCAATATAAGGCTATTTCATTTACACTGAAAAATCTTGTTTAGAGTAGCCCTCTTCATTAATGATCTTAGCTAGTTCTCCCGGAGAACTTGCTGCAGCTTCTACATCAGCACTTGCTGCTTGATCTTGCATTTTATGTTTTGAAGACAGCTTCTTTCCTTAAACCTCATGAACCAATATCTGCTAGCTTCATACTTTTCTTCAGGAGCTTCCTCAACTCTCTCAGCCTTCATAGAACTGAAAAGAGTTAGGGCCTTGCTCTGGATTAGGCTTTGGTTTAAGGGAATATTGTGGCTGGTTTGATCTATCTAGACCACAAAACTTTCTCCTTATCAGCAATAGTCCATTTCACTTTCTTATCATTAATGTGTTCACTGGAGTAGCACTTAATTTCCTTCGAGAACTTTTCCTTTGCATTCACAACTTGGCTGTTTGGCACAAAAGGCCTAGCTTTTGGTCTGTCAACCAAAAGCTTCCAACATGCCTTCCTCACTAAGCATAATCATTTCTAGCTTTTGATTTAAAGTGAGAGAAATGTGATTATTCCTTTCACTTGAATACTTAAGAGACTTGTAGGATTATTAATTGGCCTAACTTCAATATCGTTGTGTCTTAAGGAATAAAATGCCCAAGGGGAGAGAGAAAGATGGGAAATGTCCAGTGGAATAGTCAGAACACACACAACAGTTATCGATTAAGTTTGCCATCTTATATGGGAGCGGTTGGCATTCCAAAACAATTACAACAGTAACATCAAAGATCACTGATTAGATATTTTTATATGGTGACAGATGATAGCTACACTTGCTATGAACATAGCATAACATACAGACTTGTTGAATCACTATGTTGCACACCTGAAATTAATGTAACATTGTGTGTCAGCTGTATTTTAATTAAAAAATCACTAATTAGAGATAACCATACAAATAAAATGAAAATTAAAAATATTACAAGAATCATTAAAATGTGACAGAGGAATGAAATGAGCAAATGCTATTGGAAAAATGACACCAACTTGTTCAATGCAGGGTTGCAACAAACCTTCAAATTATAAAAAATGCAGTATTTGTGAACCGCAATAAAGTGAAGCACAATAAAATGAGGTGTGCCTGTATTTTCCAATTAACAATATCTAATTAATGGCTCTTATGGGAAAAAAAAATATCAAAAGGCTCTTAATGGAACAAGCATTAGTTACTCAAAACTCCGTATCTCTAGCAACAAGCCATTTTAGCAATATGATTACAACCATGGGGTTGCACTATGAAGTTAATTCTGTTGTTGAAGGGTGAACTGTCCCATCATTATTGTAAGATGAGTATGTAAGACATTAACACTTTAGAGTTCACAGAGGAGTTCCAGAAATGTACTTTTTTTGTACCAAATGCTACATTTGTGAAATACATCTATATTTAAATGAATATACTCTATTTCAATCTAGAGCAAAACAAAACTTAGAAATGGGTAGCCAGGATAGGGTAGAAACAGTTGGGTTTGAGTTTGCCACCTACTAATTAAAACTTTGGTCAAATAATTTAATTTTTCTTAAGGTTTCCTCAGATGTGAATGGGGCTGATCATAGTTTACAGTTATTGTGAGGATTAAATGAGATGATGTTTTCTTGAGAGAAGAGACAGTAAAACAGGCATGTCAGTAGAGGGAGAACATTACCTATTAAGCATTTTCTTTTGTTTCTGTATCAATACCCCAACAGAAGCTTGTCAATATGGTATCTTAAAAACTAAATGTGATATTTTACCCTATAATCTGCCATCTTTGAAGTCACCTTGTCATTATGGACCCACGCGGAGGTTGCGGTCGCCCACAGAAGGACTTTGCTGCTCCCAGGAACAGGCAGCCTGTGGGAGAAGCAGCTTTACACACATAGTTTTGCTTCTCCAGTTGTTTCCATGGAGGAGTAACAGAAATAGGAGCCCCTGCTCTGGTCTGAAGGCAGAGTATTAGAATTCAGGAAGAAGCCTCTCTGCTAGTATAGCTAAGGGGGGTGTCCTGAATAGCATGGCCAAGGGCAGCTATTTTTCTTCTCTCTTTAACTGACCTGAATATCAAATTTCAGAATTTTTGTCCCAGTTAATATGGATCCTGGTAAGGCCTACTTTTCACACTATCTGTAACAGGACATCATAGACTTCAGGGTTTTTTTTCACAATGATAAAAAGAACCTGAGAGTTACCATATATACACAGTTGGGATACTGAAAACCTCTGGGTACACCTAGAAACATGGGTTTATTGCAGTTTTGTTTTTCTTCTACAAGGACTTCCCTCCGGTTCTTAAATTTACCTCCAACAGTTTGTTTCTAATGTCAGTGACATCCTAATTTACTCTCCTAAGCACTTACAGAAGAACTCCTTCAATAATCAGCACAAATCTCTATGTTCTGTATCCAAAATATTTTTCAGCAGAGAAAGAGAATCAGTAGAACCAAAGAACATATGCCAGGAGAATCTGTTACCACTCAAACATTACTACTGGGGTCCAGAATCAATGGGGCCCATAACTCTGAGGTCTAGTTTTAAATAAACAAGTTTGCTTTATTCTTTAGGCATTAGTTCTCAAAGTGTGTCTCCTGCCCACCCCCCAAGCCTCACCAGTGTCCCCTGGGAACTTGTTAGAAATGCCAATTCTTGGGCGCCTGGGTGGCTCAGTCGGTTAAGCCTCCAACTTGGGCTCAGGTCATGATCTCGTGGTTCGTGAATTCAGCTCTGCATTGGCTCTGTGCTGACAGCTCAGAGCCTGGAGCCTGCCTCAGATTCTGTCTCCCTCTTTCTTTGCCCCTCCCCTGCTCTCTGTCTCTCTCAAATAAACATTAAAAGAAGAAATGCCAATCCTTAGGTTCCACCCTAGACCTCCTAAATCAATGACTCTGGGTATAAGGCATTCTGTATTTGAACAAGTCCTCCAGGGATTCTGATGCAACTCAAGGTTGAGAACCAGTGCTCTGAGCTAACACTAGTAGGTGAGGGGTTGAGGGACATTTCTACTTAGATTGGCTACCTGCAGGGTTTTGCAAATTGAAATTTAGCACAGCGTGGGATCATAGTGTGAACGTACAGTATATGAACTCACCTTTGTCCCTCACACTGCACTTTTTTTTTAAGTTTATTTTATTTTGAGAGAGACAGAGAGCATAAGCAGGGGAGGGGCAGAGAGAGAGAGAGAGAGAGAGAGAGAATCCCAAGCAGGCTCTGTACGGTCAACACAGAGCCCAATGTGGGGCTTGAACCCACGAAACCATGAGGTCATGACCTGAGTGAAATCAAGACTCAAATGCCTAACTGACCAAGCCACCCAGGCGCCCCCTCACACTGCACTTTTTGGACCAGAAACAAACCACTGTCTTTTTTATGGCTACAACAGTTATGGTCTATAACAGTCAGTCCTCTGTTATGTATCAGAAGAGTTGAACTAGTCAGGGAAGAGGAATGCCATTGGAACCACCAGCACCAAAAAGATGGAGTGGTTCATATGTCATTCCTCTATCATAGCCTATCGTCCCTAACCTTCCAGAAAAACCCTCAAAATGTTGTCCTACCGCATTTCCTGAAGAACTAATCAATATGGTTTAAATTTGACATTCTTTGTAGGGCATGCACTTTGGTATAGCAACAAGTTTATTAAATTTAAAAGTTTAGCTTTTTCAAAATTTGAGAAAAATGTGTGTGTGTGTGTGTGTGTGTGTGTGTGTGTGTCTACTTAATGTTCCAGGCAAGTAACTTCTTTGCTTGAGGTTTAAGAAACATTAAAATTATCTAAATGAAATTGGCCTATAAACAGGGAATATGTTAAAAATTAGAAGTATTCAAATTTCTCATGTGTCCACTTTTTGCATCTTTGAAGACACATAAATAAGAATTCTGATGTACATCCAGAGGTAGTACCTACCTCTACCTACACAAGTAGGCCATGTTTTATGAATTTGGATTTTTTTTGCTATATAAAGTCTCCATCTGCCTTTCTCTGAGTTCCTTGATTTATATGGCTGTTACCAAAAACCCCCACCTCATCAAGGACATACCTGTTGCTGTATAATCTGTTATAAACAGATATAGATATAAACAGTTGAAGATGGTGCCCAGTACTGGGCCATGCAAAATAGTGATGGTGGTGATGATGAGGTAGGGGGAGTGTGGGTGAAGGAAGTGGTGGTTATGAAATTAGCTACATTTCCAAATGTGTACTCAGGAGAAACATTGTTTTTCAAGGGCTTAGTTACCATAAAATGCATTACCACTAGGAAATGTACAATTGGATGGGCCATTAAAAATGTAGTGGGCTTGGGGGCGCCTGGGTGGCGCAGTCGGTTAAGCGTCCGACTTCAGCCAGGTCATGATCTCGCGGTCCGTGAGTTCGAGCCCCGCGTCAGGCTCTGGGCTGATGGCTCAGAGCCTGGAGCCTGTTTCCGATTCTGTGTCTCCCTCTCTCTCTGCCCCTCCCCCGTTCATGCTCTGTCTCTCTCTGTCCCAAAAATAACAAAAATTAAAAATGTAGTGGGCTTGTACAACTTAAATATATTCTTAAAGCTGTGATTATCCCAATGTAATTTTGGCCTTGGACTAGCAATCTCTTAATCAATATAATAGTGGTTCTAACACTCACAGCAATCGTAACTTTACCAACTTCCTTGTGGAATTATAATTTTACCAATTTCATTTCTACTCTATTGATAAGCAAGTAAAAAGTTATCTTTCAGTTATGAAATTCTCCCCTTACATTCCTTCGCCTGTTCTCATTTTCAGCTGTGACTTAATTTCTATTTCTGTTTTTAAGTGTTTTTTTGATTAACTGCAAAAGTTTGATAGAGCCAGCAGCATAATTAAATCGGTGTATATTGTCATTTGGGTCTTTCCTGAGCTTGCTGAAAGGTTGCTAGGATACTCTCTTAAAGATACAGTTCTCTTGATTAATTGCAAAACCTGGATTGCCCAAGTAACATTTTTATTAATTCATAAAAATACAGGTCAGGATTGCATTTAAATTTATAGCAAGATGAGTGGTATATATCTCTGGATGCTTTTAGCTTTACAGAAATGTGTCTAGATACACTTATAAAGAATGTGTTTTGAATTACAATTTAGTGGTTAAGAATTAGTCACTTTTAGTTAAGGGAGAGTATTCCTTTGTGTTGTACAATGTATACGGGTTTGGGACTGAAAGAACTCTGAACTTTAAATTGCCACTAGGAAATAATCCATGGTGTAATACTGTAGACATCCCACTGTAGTTATTAGGATTATAATTATTGACATATTCAATTCCAGAATTTCATATAAAGTACAATTATTGTTTCTGGTTGATTTAATAAAATAAATCAAGAAACTGATAAACAACTTTATCTATAATAGTTTGATGTGATATGGCCAGTTGTTTCAAAGGTTAAGGATGAGCAAATGGCTTTAAATGGTTGGCATTCTTCCAACAATTGTTTTATAGCTAATAAATCTGAAAATAACTATGACTGAACCTACTCAACTGTCAATCATCCAGTTCATCTATTCATTCACTTAAAAGCCTCCAAACACTTTATGGGGCTTATATTATATACAATGCACTTTAGTAGAAGTCAAAAGTGGATTTTTAGATGACATGAGGCTTTTATTTCAGAACAGCAATTTTTATACTAATATGGAAGATAGATTACACCATTCAAGAATTTCACATAAGAAATAAGAGAACATAAATAACTAGAAAATAATTAACAAACTGGGAATAAGTACATACCCATCATCATTACTTTAAATGTAAATGGTCTAAATGCTCCATTCAATAGATAGTATGCAGGAATGGTTAAAAAATAGACTCAACTATGCTGCTTATAAGAGATTCACTTTAAACCTAAAGACACACACAGATTAAAAAGTGAAAGGATGGAGAAAGATTTTCCACACAAATGGAAGGAAAAACAAAAGCCAGGATAGCAATACTTAGACAAAATAGAATTTAAACAAAGACTGTAATAAGAGACAAAGAAGGACATTACATAATGATAAAGGAATCAATCCAACAAGAGGAGGTAACAATTGTAAATATCTACATACCCAACATTGAAGTACCTAAATACATAAAGCAAATATTAACAGACATAAGGGAAGAAAGTGACGGCAATACAATAGGAGGGGACTTTAACGCTTACATCAATGGGTAGATCATCCAGACAGAAAATAAATAAGTAAACAGTGTTTTTGAAAGACACATTAGACCAGATGGACATAAAAGAGATAGAACATTCCATCAAAAACCACAGAATACACATTCTTTTCAAGTACACATGGAACAATCTCCAGGATAGACTACATGTTGGGCCACAAAACAAGCCAATAACTTCAAGAAGACTGAAATCATATGCATCTTTTCCAACCACAATGGTATGAAATTAGAAATCAGTTACAAGAAAAAAGAAAAAAACAGAAAAAAAACACAAACAAGTGGAGGCTAGACAGCATGTTAGTGAACAGGCAATGAATAAACAAAGAAATCAAAGAGGAAATAGAAAAATACATAGAAACAAATGAAAACACAATGTTCCAAAAACCTTTGGCATGTAGTAAAAGCAGTTCTAAGATGGAATTTATTTATTTATTTATTTATTTATTCTTCCATCCATCCATTCAATTTATTTTTAATATGGAAATTTATAGCAATAAAGGCCTACCTCAAGGAACAAGAAAAATCTCAATCTCAATCTAACCTTGTCCCTAAAGAAATTAGAAAAAGAAGAACAAAGCCCAAAGCCAGTAGGGGAAAAAATGATAATAAAATCAGAGCAGAAATAAATGAAATAAGACTTAAAAAATAGAAAAAAAATCAAGGAAAGCAAGAGCTGGTTCTTTGAAAAGATAAAATTGATAAACCTTTAGCCAGACTCATCAAGAAAAATAAGAAAGGACCCAAGTAAATAAAATTAGAAATGAAAGAGAAATAACACTGACACCCAGAAACACAAAGGATTGTAAGAGACTACTACAAAAAAATTATATGCCAGCAAATTGGCCAACGTGAAAGAAAAGGATACATTCCCAGAAGCATACAATCTAACAACACTGAATCAGGAAGAAATAGAAAATCTGAACAGATCAATTACAAGTAACAACATTGAATCACTAATCAAAAAACTCATAAGAAACAGAAGGCCAGGACCAGATGGATTCACAGGTCAATTATACCAAACACTTAAAGAAGAATTAATACCTATTCTAATCCAAATACCTATTAATACCTATTCTAATCCTAATACCAAACTAATCCAAAAAGTAAGAGGAAAGAAAGCTCCGAAATATATCAACAAATCCTCCATTATCTTCAACAAAATATTAGCAAGCCTAATTTAATAATACGTTAAAAGGATCAGTCACCACAAACAAGTAGAATTTATTCCAGGGATGCAAAGATGTCTCAATATTCACAAATCAATGTGATACACTTCATCAACAAAACAAAGCATAAAAATCATATGATTATTTCAATAGGTGCAGAAAAAAAGCATTGACAAAATTCAACATCTGTTCATGATAAAAACTTTCGACAAAGTGGGTGTAAAGGGAACATACCTAACATTAAAAGACCATATATGACAAACCCACAGCTAACATCATACTCAGTTGGGAAAAACTAAGATCCTTTCCTCTGAGATCAGGAACAAGATTAGGATTCCACTCACCACTATTATTCAAGATAGCACTGGAAGTCCTTGCCACAGCAATCAGACACGAAGAAGAAATAAAAGGCACCTATGTTGCTAAGGAAGAAGTTAAATTCTCACTATTTCAGATGACATTATTTCATACAGAGAAAACCCTAAAGACTTCACCAAAAAAAACCATTAGAAGTTATAAATGAATTCAGTAAAGTTGAAGGATACAAAATTAATACCTGGAAATCAGTAGTGTTTCTATACACTAATAACAAAGTAGCAAAAAGAGAAATTAAGAAAAAAATTCCATTTACAATTGCACTAAAAAGAATAAAATACTTAGGAATAAACTTGACAAAGGAGGTAAAAGATTTGTACTCTGAAACCTATAAAACACTGATGAAAAAAACTGAAGATGACATAAATGGAAAGATATTCCATGCTGATATACTGAAAGAATTAATATTGTTAAAATGTCCATACTACCCAAAGCAACCTAAAGATTCAGTGCAATCCCTATCAAAATACCAATGATCTTTTTCACAGAACCAGAATAGTCCTGAAATTTGTGTGGAATCACAACATACTCCAAACAGCCAAAGTAATCAAGAAGAACAAAGCTGGAAGTTCCACAATTCTAGATTTTAAGACAATACAAAGCTGTAGTAATCAAAACAGTATGATACTAGCACAAAAATAGACACATAGATCAATAGAACAGAATAGAAAGCCCAGAAATAAATCCACATGTATATAGTCAATTAATCTATGACAAAGAAGCAAGAATATACAATGAGGAAAAGACTGTCTCTTCAATAAATAGTGCTGGGAATATTGGACAGCTACATGCAAAAGAATGAAAGTGGACCACTTTTCTACACCATACACAAATAGATTAAAGACCTAAATGGGAGACCTGAAAGCATAAAACTCCTAAAAGAAAACACAGGCAGTAATTTCTTTGACATTGTCCATAGAAATATTTTTTTTAGATAAATCTCCTCAGGCAAGGGAAACTAAAGCAAAAATAAACTATTGGAACTGCACCAAAATGAAGTTTTTGCACAGCAAAGAAAACTATTAACAAAATGAAAAGGCAACCTACTGAAAGGAAGAAGATACTTGCAGATGATATATTTGATAAGGAGTTAATACTCAAAATATATAAATAACTTACACAACTCAACACCAAAAAATGATCTGATTAATTTGTTTTCCAAAGAAGGCATACAGATAGCCAACAGGCACATGAAAAGATGCTCATCATTAATCATCAGAGAAATGCAAATCAAAACCACAATGAGATATCATCTTACACCTGTTAGAATGGTAAAATCAAAAAGACAAGAAATAACAGGTGTTGGCAAAAATTTTGAGAGAAGGGGCCCCATGTGCACTGTTGGTGGGAATGTAAATTGGTGCAACCACTGTGAAAAACAGTATGGAGGTTTCTCAAAATTTTTAAAATAGAAATACCATATGATCCAGTAATTCCACACTTGGGCATTTACCTAAATAAAACAAAAACACCAATTAGGGAAGATATATGTACCCCTATGTTTACTGCAGCATCATTTGCAATAGCCAAGATATGGAAACAACCTAAGTGTCCATCAATAGATAAATGGATAAAGGAGATGTGAATAAATAAATAAACAAACAAATAAATAAATATTACTCAACTATAAGATTTAATAAGAATGAAATCCTGCCGTTTGCAACAACATGAATAGACCCAGATGGTTTTATGCTAAGTGAAATAAGAGAAAGACAAATACTGTATGATTGCATTTATATGTGGAATCTAAAAACAAGGGAATAAACAAACAAAAAGCAGAAACAGACTCATAGAAACAGACAACTAGTAGTTGCCAGAGGAAAAGGGGATAGGGGAATTGGCAAAATGGGTGAAAGGGAGTGGGAGACATAGGCTTCCAGTTATGAAATGAATAAATCACAGGGATGGAAGGTACAGCAGAGGGAATTTAGTCAATGGTATTGTAATATTTTTGTATGGTGACAAATGGTGAGCATAGAGTAACTTGTAAACTTGTTCAGTCATCATGTACACCTGAAATGTAACTGTGTGTCAACTATATTTCAATTAAAAAAAAAAAAGAAAGAATTGAAGAGTAATGGTACAAAATGGTAATGTAGATTCCTCCTGACTTTGTTCCTTCTCATAAAAGAACAAGCAACAACTACTCATGGACAAGACACCAATGAAACAATCTAGAAACACAGGAATGAGGCTGAGGCACCCCTCCTCCCATCATACACACCACAGAAATTGAGACAGACTGCATTAGAAGGGTCAGAAGAACAGCTACACTTCCCCACTGTGGGAAGAGAGAGCCCAAGAAGTACATCCAGAACCTTCAGCATTGTGGATCATTTTGTGGGAGCCCTTACTCTGGTTTCGTCCCACGGAGATCACAGGGCAATCTGCTGGGCTCAACTACTAAGAATCAAATTGTGATGAACAAGTGAGGAGGGGCTTCTAATAACCAGCACTCATATCTTGGTAGACAGAGTTCCCACCAGCACGGCTGAAATAGTAATCCCAAAGAGCAGTTCTGCTCATCTGCAAACCAAGTCAGGGGAGGGGGCAGTCTGACCAGGGAATTCAGTAGGGTGCAGGTCACTCTAATTTGGGTCCCCAAACAAGGATTTTTGCTGTAGACTGGCCTTCCCCCGCTCAGCAGAGGTACTGAGTCATAGCCCCATCTGCTGTAAATTGGGGCTCCCGGCTCCCAGCTCTCCCTAGCAGAAAACCTGTTCAAGAAAATTTAGGAGTTGGTGGAGTGGGCCTTCCTAGGCCTCCCTAGCGAAGAGCCTGTGTTATAGCCCCACTTGCTGCAGAGCATGGCCCACAGCCCCATCCGACGGGAAGAGCTGGCAGGAACACTGTGTAACCCAGCAACTCTGGAGCTAAGAGGTGGATGAACAGAGCTAATGGTCCCCAGAGTAAAGCCAGTGGTCCTGTTCTGCCAGGGAACTTGGGGCACAGGATGGCTTAAGTCAAGATCACAAACAAAGAGCATTAGTGGCCTTATACCTGCTTCACTTGCTGCACCTGGACAGGGAAATAATTCATAGCCTCACCTGTTAGCAACAGGTGGGTAACGCCTCAGTCCACCTGACCAGGGCAACTTACCAGATCACATGGGAAGCTGTGTAGCCCATCCAACAGCCCGGCTTACAGTAACACTTGAACAGAAAGCACAGCCTGTGACTTTCTTTGTCTACAAAGCAAAACCAGTAGTGGCTTCACCAGACCAGGTATTCGATGTACACTCTTGCTTTCTTTGGGTCTCCAAACAATGAGTTGTGCAGACCTGGGTCCTGTCCTGCTGCCCTGTCTACTGCTGAGTATAATACTCGGTCATGACTGTCTACTAAACCTGAGTAGAGAGTCTAGGCAATAGCAGAGCCCATCCTACAACCTCAGTTGGGAAGGGAATCAAGCCAGCAGTCCCAGCAGCTATTCTGAGTATCACACCCCTGACCTCAGAGTGTAAACAGTTACCTTGCCCCAAATTAGACCCTAATAGCAGGTCCCATCTGCCCCAGGACATTACCAACAGACATGTCCAGAAACCCAGACCAAGCTGGCTGGTAAGGAGCTGTCTCTGCTATAGTGAACCTGTAAAGTCTGGAAGTAAAGACCACTTACCCGAATGTACAGATACCAACATATGAATCAAGGATCATGACAAATCAGGTAAATATAACCCCACGAAAGGAAACTCATAAAGCTCTAATAATTGATCCTAATGAAGTGGAGGTCTATGGACTGTGACAAATTCAGAATAATCCTCTTAAAGAAGTTTAGTGAACTACAAGAACACACAGAAAACTAAAGAAGATTAGGAAAACAATGCATAAATAATATGAGAAGTCCAACAAAGAAATAAAAAATATATAAAAAAACCCAATTCCTAGGGCTGTAAAATATAATAACTGAAGAATTCAATACAGAGCTTCAAAGGCAGACTTGGCCATGCAGAAGAAGGAATGAGTGATCTGGAAGATAAGACTTTTGAAATTATCCAGTCAGGGGAATAAAAAAAAAAAAAAGAAAAAAAATGAAGAATGCCTCTGGGAATTAAAGGACACAATAAAAAGAAACAATATCCACATAATGGGAATTCAGAAGGAGAAGAGAAAGGGACAGAAAATACATTTAAAGCAATAATGGTTGTAAACTCAAAGAATTAAAAATAGAACTATCATATGATTCAGTAATTCCACTTCTGGGAATATATTAGGAGGAAACAACACTAACTTGAAGTGATATCTGCTTTCTTATGTTTATAGCAGCATTATTTACAATCACCAAGATATGGAAACAATCTAAGTGTTCACTTACAAATAAAGTAATTGTGGTATATACATACAAGAATGGAATATTATTCTGCCATAAAAAATGAGAAAATCTTTCCAATTGTGAAAACATTAATGGACTTTAAGGTCATTTTGTTAAGTGAAATTAGTCAGACAAAAAAAGAGATAAATACTGTATGAACTAATTTATGTCTGGAATCTAAAAACATAAAAAAAAAACTTGTAGAAAAAATGATCAGATTTGTGGTTACCAGAGGCAGGTGGTGGGGTGGGTGGAGGAATTGGAGAAAGTTGGTGAAAAGGTATAAACTTCCAGTTATAAGATAAATAAGAACTCGGGATGTAAATGTACATAATGGCTATACTTAACACTGCTGTATGATATGTAGGAAAATTAAGAGAGTAAATCCTAAGAGTTCTTATTATAAGAAAAATATTTTCTTTTTTTTCTTCTTCTTTCTAGTGTATCTTTAGGATATAATGGGTGGTAACTAAACCTATTGCAGTAATTATCTTACAATATGTATAAGCCAAACCGTTATGCTGTACACCTTAAACTTATACAGTATGTATGTTAATTATATCTCAATAAAGCTAGAAAAATGAGAGAATCAATGAAAATACACTATAGATTAATTCTAGAGTTATTTATGAGAGATAATTGGTAAGTACTTGGTTATCAATTAGATATGGAGGACAGAAGAGGGGGGACACAGGAGGCTGAGGAGGTGACAATGACAGACTGAAAGGAGACTCTGAAGACAGATTTGGGAGGTAGAGGGTGAGATGAAAAGCTCCTTTGGAAGCCTATTGAGTTTGTTGTGGGACGTCCAAAAGGACAGGTTGAACCAACATATGGGACTCAGTCACATATGTATGGAATTTGTAGCCATAGGTCTGCGCAGGGTTACCCAGTGTGTAAAAAAAAAAAAAAAAAAAAAAAAAGGTGTAAATGGAAGTAAATCAATAATAGCAGAGATGATCATGTCACTTTTCCTAAAGATCATTGCTCACTTTGAGTTTAATAAATATCTGAAATATACAATTGATGAAGTTGCTGGGTCTTTATCCCTTTCCTACCTTCAAATCTTTCAGAGTAAGAAGCATACCTTTAAAAAAAATAGGAGAGGCTATCAGTTGTTAAACGTTTTTAAGAAGAAGAAATAAGTTCATTGAGAAAATAGACAATACAGATAAGCAAAATAACACAAAGTTACCCTATAGTTCTACCACTCATTTGAAATGCCAATTTTAGTGTGTGTGTGTGTGTGTGTGTGTGTGTGTGTGTGTGTGTATGTGTCAATTTTTGGACTTTGCATCTTGTTCCAATCTGCCTTTTCCCAGATCTTACTGTCACATCTTTTTTTTTAAAAAAAAATTAAACGTGGGGTGCCTGAGTGGCTGAGCTGGTTAAGCATCCAACTTCGGCTCAGGTCACGATCTTATGGATGTGAGTTCAAGCCTCACAACAAGCCTCACTCTCTCTGTGTTGGGAGTGCAGAGCCTGCTTGGGATTCTTTCTTTCTTCCTCTCTCTCTGCTCCTCCCAAACTTGTTTTCTCTCCTCTCTCTCTGTCTCAAAATAAATAAATAAACTTTAAAAATGTAAACATTTTGAACATTCCATGGTTCAAACACCAAATGATATTAAAAAGGTATATAGTGAATTCTTTTTCCTTTCCTTGTCCCTAAACAGTTACACATGCACACACGTGAGAATCCTTCCAGAATTTATGCCAATGCAAGCAATATGAATTCTTATTCTTCCTCTTTAGTAAATGAAAGGTATATACTATTGTGTAACTTGATTTATGTTACACTCAATATATACCTTGGAAATTATGACATTATTTCTACATGTGAACTTGACTACCTATAATACCCAGTTATTTAATCAAACACCAATCAAGAGAACATCACATGAAGATGGAGGTAGATATTGAAGTGAAGTCCACAGCTAAGGAATGGGAATAATTGCTGGAAACCACTAGAAGCTGCGGGAAAAGCATGAAACAGATCATTCACAGGGCTCCAGAGGGAATGCGGCACTGCCAACACCTTGATTCCAGACTTCCCTCTCTTAGAACAGTGGAAGAATACATTTCTGTTGTTTTAATTTTTGTTATTATTATTTTTTTGAGAGAGACAGACACAGAAAGAGAGTGCGGGCAGGGCAGAGGCAGAGAGAGAGGGAGACACAGAATCCGAAGCAGGCTCCAGGCTTCGACCTGTCAGCACAGAGCCTGACATGGGGCACACACTCACGAGCTAGGAGATCATGACCTGAGCCAAAGTCAGACACTTAACTGACTGAGCCACCCAGGCACCCCAGATCTCTATTATTTTAAAGCCAGTTTGTGGTGATTTGTTGTAGCAGCCCTGAAAAATTAATACGATGACCTTTTCATATCATTATACAGAAAGTATCCTCACTTAAAAAAATTGCTTCATGCTATCCATTGTTATGGATATCCAAAATTAATATACCGGTCTTCTATTGATGGACACTTGGGTTGCTTCCATTCTTGGCTATTATAAACAATGCTCTGTTGAATGGCTTTGTACATCAATTTTACATATATCTGCAGGACAGATTCCCAGAAGTAGAATTGATGGGCCAGAAGGTATACCATTTGTTATTTTGACAGTCACTACAATATTATCTTCCGTTGTTTTACCCAATTTATCCATTCATAAGCAATACTAGTGCCCTTCTGATAGATATCTCAATACAGTTTTTATTTGTGATTTCCCTTATTAAGTGTTGGGATTGTGTTTAAAAGCCGTTTACATTTCTGAACTGCCTGTTCATATTCTTTTCCCATTTTTCTGTTAGGTTATTAATCTTTATTTCTAGGATTTATTTCTACATTGGAGATATCAGCCCTTTATCTGTTGTATGACTTGGAAACATTTCCCAATTTGTCCCTTTTGATTTTGCTTTAGGTTATTAATCTTTATTTCTAGGATTTATTTCTACATTGGAGATATCAGACCTTTATCTGTTGTATGACTTGGAAACATTTCCCAATTTGTCACCGTTGATTTTGCTTATTGTGTTTTTCTTTTCACCATGCACAATTTATTTTTATGCAAAATTTATCATTTATTTTGAATCATTATAGGGTTATAAAATAATTCTTTATTTTAATCTAATAATTCTTTTAATTTTCTGTAGAATTTATATTTGTGTATACTATGAGATACAGTTTCAACCTAATTTTTTCCCAATGGCTATCCAATTGTCTTGACACTATTTGTTAAAAATCCACTTTTACACTTTGATTTGAAATTCCACCCTTATCACATATGAAATTATTTTATGTATTTGGACCTATTGCTGGAATTTCTATTATTTTCCTTTGGTTATCTATTTATGGGCTAATATTAATTACACTGTTTAATGTTTTTTAAGTTTATTTATTTTGAGAGAGAGAGCTCACACACAAGAGTGAGCAGGGAGGGGCAGAGAGAGAGGGAGAGATAGAATCCCAGGCAGGCTCCATGTTGTCAGCACAGAGCCTAATGTGGGGCTCGATCCCACAAACCGTGCGTGAGGTCATGACCTGAGCTGAAATCAGGAGTTGGAAGCTTAACTGACTCAGCAACCCCGGGCTCCCCTACACTGTTTCAATTTTTGAAACTATAAAATAAATATATCTAGTGATATATCTAAGTAGTACGAAACCTTTTACTTCACATCTCATGTTTTTCAGAGTTTTTCTTGATACATGTTTTTTTTCCTTACAAACTTTAGAATCATTTTGTGTAGTTTTTAAAAAATGTTTTTGTGTTTTAAAAGATACTTCTATAATTGGCTGACATCTCAAAATATGTGTTTCCCTTTGTTCAGTTCTTCTGTATCCTTCAGTGATATTTTAAAGTGTTGTTATTGTTTTGTATATTCTTACACATTTCTTGTTAAGTTCATCCCAAGTTGTTTAAGTTTTGTTGCTATTGTAAATAGTAACTTTACTTTCATCATATATATTTTTTTCTGATTACTATTTGTATATGTGAAGCTATTTTTTTTTTCAGTTTTCCATTGGATAGTTTTAGCTGTTGGTTTCCATTTCTCTTGTGTCTACTTTCTTTCTCTTGGTTGATTCCATTTTCTCTTTCCTCTAGTACAGTATTCTATGTAATAGTAGTGATAGTGATCATAATTGTTTTAATATATAATTTTTGGTGGGGATGCTTCTATTTTTTCCCTTTTTTTAAAAATAATTTTTGAAGTTTGTTTATTTTGAGAGAGAGAGAGTGAGAGTGGTGGAGGGGCAGAAAGAGAAGGAAGGAGAGAGAAAGGAAATGAGAGAGAATCCCAAGCAGGCTAGCTGCTGTCAGTGCAGAGCCAGATATGGGGCTCAATCTCAGGAACCATGAGATCATGACCTGAGCCGAAACCAAGAGTCGGACGCTTAACCGACTGAGCCACCGAGGCGCCCCCTATTTTTTCCCTTTTAAGCATGATGACTTAGGGCTGAGACAGATTTATCATGTTAAGCAAATAATAATCTTTTCCAATTTTATTTAGTATTTATAACCAAGAATGGCTGTTGGGGCACCCGGGTGGCTCAGTGGGTTGAGTGACCCAACTCTTGATTTCAGCTCAGGCCATGATCTCCTGATCATGAGACTGAGCCCTAAATTGGGCTCCACGCTGAGTGTGGAACCTGCTTGGGATTCTCTCTCCCTCTCCCACTTCCCCTCCCCCACTCACGCTTTCTCTCTCTCAAAAAGAAAAATAGCTGTTCAACTGTTTTCCAAATGTTTTGGTGGCAATAGGATTATATAACTGTCTTTTTAGGTCTAATAACGTGGTAAGTTATATTTGAAGAATGTGTTTCTATTTCTCCTTGCAGGTTTTGTAATTTTTGCTTTATAAAATTTATAGAAGTATTATTTGGTGCATGAAAGATTCATAATTATATACTCACTGTGAATTGTGGCCATTAGATTTAATGAAGTCCTTATTTTTGTGCATAGTGTACTGCTTTTGTCTGAGTTCCACCTTTTTTTCTTGATATTAAGATCTTGATCCTATTTTTGGGAGGTATTTGCCTAGTATTTACTATAAAACTTTCTGGATCTTTTCTGTTTTAGATATATTTCTTGTATAAAGCATAGAATTAGGTTTTATTTTGTGATCTAGTCTGGAAATATTTCTCTCAATATGTACATTTATCTATTTTATTGATATTCAGACAAGCTTGATCTTTGTTCCGTTGTATTGTTGATACTCAGATAAGCTTGATCTTTGTTTCATTATATTATTTTATGTGCCCTGTTTTAACAGCTTTTAAAATGTCTTTCACTAAGTGGTTAGTTTTATTTGCATGTACATATGCCTATGTGTATTTTTTCTGATATTAAGAAAGGTTTAAGGTTTTGTTTTTTCTAGTACCTAATACTCGTAGCCCTCTACTACTTTGGACAGTACCTATTAATTCTCTATCCAGCAGTGTTAAAAAATTAGCACATTTCTTTCCCCTGACCCATCTTCTCCAACAATAGATTTTAGTTGATAATATTACTTCTTACTCTTTATATTATTAAATATCATTATATTTCTCCTTCTTGGATTGTCTTGGATTGTCAGTTTTAAATGATATCTTTTAACTCTAAACTATTACAGATGAAGCAATTAATATACTTATTATAGCTCCTATTTCATTCTCCTTTTTCTTCCCAAGTTTTATTGGGTTTGTAATTCTCATAATATCAGGACATAAAACATTTTTACTCTGTGCTGATATCCTATTATGCATTTGCTTTAGTCTTCATTCTGCAGTTAAAGGTATTCAGCACTCATAGGCACCCTTTTGTGGTGATATTCTGAATCATCTCTCAGTCACCTGAAGTTTATTCCAGCACAGTGGGACTCTCATTGTCATCTGATTGGTGAACTGGGTTCCAGAGACCATCCCAAGGTGAGCTTTCCAGGACCACGCTTGATTTACCTTGTATTCCTCTAAGAAGGAAAGGTGAGCCTGAGATCAGAGCTCATGCACAAGGAGTTTATTTGAGAAGTGACACCAGGAAGCTGGAGAGACCAGAGAGTAAAACAGGAAAAGGAGGGAAATCCAACTTATAGATAGGTTATTGGATTGATGATCCTTAATGAGAGACTGATCTTTGATCCCACAAGGATATTCTGAGGACTATACTAAAGGTGTCATAGCATTGTCGTCTCCTTAAGGGACAAAAGGAAGAAGTATTACTCCATTGACTCCCATTCCCATTGGTTGAGGGCCTTAACTTCCCCAAACTTCCTGGTTGAGAACCCACGAGTGCAGAATATGCCTCACCCTTGAGATACATTGCTACATGCACAAATAGTTGAAACCTATGTGGAAATATTAGCCATAGATATAGATGGAATCAGAGGTGAGACCAAGAAGGATGTGGGGTACACAAGAGGCATCTGATATAATTCATTTGAACTTTCTGAAACTGATTTTATCTCTTTGATGAGAAGGTCAGGATTATTTAATATTTCTTATCTATTTTTGAATTAATTTTATTGTCACTTTGCATTGTTAATTTCCAGTTTTATTTTTACAGCCAAAGAACATGGCAGATGGAATTGTCACCTTTTTATTTTATTGAAATTCTTTTTGAGGCTTAGTAGATGATCAAATTTTGCAGATTTTTTCCCCATGAATATATGAAAAGAATGCCTATCTTCTCTGTAGAGCACAAATTTCAGTATATCTCTTCATTCAAACTCTTATTATTTGTTCAAATTCTCTATCTCCTATTCTAGTCTTTGCCTTTTGTTCAGGTAAAGACTGAAAGAGAGTGTTTAAGTCTCCCTTTTGGAATGCGGTTTTGTCAATTTCTTCCTATATATTGCTTTAATGTATTTTCATTAAAGTTAATGGCCTCTATTTTGGAGGTTTGGAGTGTGTAATTACACATAGCTCTCTCCTTTCCAGCTTATAAACTATTGAGAAAGATACTCAGAAATCAGATTGGGATGAAATATTAGCTTCATTGCATGCTAAACTGCATTGGAGGATTAAAGTTGGATTTCTAGCAAAAATTGACTTTCTATGACTTACTTTATTTGTCATACATGGGGCAGGTAGGATGGAAAAAGGCAGTAACCCCAGACTTTCTGAATAGTGGGGGGACAACATTGAGGTTGGAAAAGCATCTCAGGGAGTGTATCATGAAGTCATGTCTGCATAGCAAGCACACTATTTTACTGTTCATTCTAGTGGCTTGGGTGGAGAGGACTGAATTTCTCTGAAGTCATACATTAATGCACCATTCTATGCTCTAGGGAGGTTTCCACATGGAACTCACTTTAAGTAGGTGGTTCTAAGCATGCCAAAGAGAGGAGCCCATGAATGCACAATGATCCTTTTCTGATTTCACTGATCCAATAAGTCATCCCTGTGGAAGGCACATAAGAGAGCTCAAGGGGAAGCACTTCTGGAGGTGTGGGACTTAATTAGTTCTGAAAACCGGGGAGTTTCTATTTCAAGGGAGGCAGGCACTCAGAGAGGGGAAAATAGTGTCTCTTCCCGTTGACATTACTGTGTAATTTTTTGCATGATTAAAAATCTCCTTTTATCTCTAGGTAACTTCTTTTACCTTGAATTTTATTTTGGTGTTGATATCAAGCCCTCCTACTTCTCTCTGCTTTGAATTTCTCATTACGTCTTTGTCTATCCCTTGGTTTATTTTATACTTTCCATATAATTTTGTTTTTCATAGAATGCTTATAAAGAGCATATAGCTGGATTTTTTTTTTTTAAAGCCAATACAGTGCTTTAGCTTTTTACACTTAAGAGTTGTCACTTCGGGCTTTTGTTTTACATTTGTCATCTAATAATAGGATTTCTTGATTTTTTTTCTTTATTAGGTTTTTTTTGTCTTTCTCTCTATTGATTTGAAAGCTATTAATCATAATACTTTTATGTTACCTTAAAATTAAATATGTAAAGGTGAGCCTGCGTGGCTCAGTCAGTTAAGTGTCTGACTTCAGCTCAGGTCATGATCTTGTGGTTCATGAGTTTGAGCCCTGCATCAGGCTCTGTGCTGACAGCTTCAGATTCTGTGTCTCCCTCTCTCTCTGCCCCTCCTCCGCTCACACTGTCTCTCCTTCTCAAAAATAAATAAACATTAAAAAAATGTTTTTTAATTAAATATGTATGTATGGATGTATTCATTCTTTCATTTATTTTCTATATTTTTCTATTTGTGTCAAGAATAACCCCCCTCAGTGTAGAATATAAAAATTAGCATACTTTTTCATTTCCTCCTTTCCCACTTAGTTTTTTGTTGAAACATTGTAAGATTTTAAATTTATATTATTATTTTACTTTATCTTCCCTTTCAAGACTTTTGCCTAATATGAATATTAAGTTTAATAACCATATTAACAATTACTTAGACATTAACAATTTTATTGGTTTTTACTGCTTGCTGACTTTTCTTTTATATCCCGCCTTTGCTTTACAAATTTTTATTTATTTATTTATTTTGGTGTCTCAAATATTTCCTCAGTAAATTATAAAGTACTACGTTACTTTAAGAATAGTTACCAAGACTGTATTTTTGCCCTCAAATTGAAGTAAACTAGCATTCCTCAAATAATGACTGTCTTTCTGATTGAGTTTGGAAAATACAAGAGTAAACAAAATTAAGCATGCTTCTTTATTGCAGGCTTCTCAGAATCTGTAGTGCACAATTATATATTATGAATCTTTAAAAGGAGCATGCATCATTTCCTATACTTGATACCACTCCAGTTCTCTTGGTATTCAATGTTATAGAGAAGCACTATCATTCTAATTCAAATGTCCTCCCCTTAGCAATGTCTTTGTTTGCCTAGATTTTATTTCTTCATTACTGAAATGAAATGTCAACAGGACATGTTTACTGTAGGTCTTTTTTAATCTTTCCTGGTACCCTGTATCTGAGTGTAGTGCGTAAAACAAACTATTCCAGAATATTCTGACCAGAAAGGATTTAATACCGGAAACAAGGTGCTTATGAAATCAGAACTGGAGGAGCAAGTTCTAGGGGCTTCTGCGTCTGACTCCCAGAACACTCCTGACCAGCCCACCCAGGGCACCACTTCCTCTTCAGTAATCAGAAGGCCACCTGACTTTAAGGATGCCTAAATGCAGCTCCAATTCAGAGAACTGAAAGCCAAGTTCAGAAAGCTACCATCATTGCAGTTGATGGAACTGGAGCCTGGAATCTTGTTCCTTCAGCCCCTGCAAGCAGCTGGAGACTGTGTTCTCCAGTCTTGGTTGCCAGCAGAAAAAAAATGCCCCAAATTGAAGGCAGAAAGCTTTCACCCTATTGCATCTAGAACCCTTGGTATGAACAAGTATGGGGATGTGATTTTTATCTTTCTAGTCTTTGGAGCTCAGGAAAATCATGGTTTCCTGATTGGTAGAACCTTGGACTGCTGGCTGGACTAGTCTAATGGAGACCGAATACCTCCAGTGATTGACCCTGAGATAGGTAAGGCTTCAGAAATAGTCCTAGGGATTTATTTTCTTTATCAGAAGACCAATGGGGCGCCTGGGTGGCTTAGTCGGTTGAGCATCCGACTTTGGCTCAGGCCCTGATCTCGCACTCTGAGTTTGAGCCCCGCATCGGGTTCTGTGCACACAGCTAGGAGCCTGGAGCCTGCTTCCAATTCTGAGTCTCCCTCTCTTTCTGCCCCTCCCCTGCTCATGCTCTGTCTCTCTCACTCTCAAAAATGAATAAATGTTAAAAAAAAATTTAAAGAAGACCAATAAGTAATTCTGATGGCCATGAATATTCTGGACCAACACTCACTTAGGTAAACAATTCCAATGACTCCTGCCAGGTCATCTTTCCTTGTCTATCTCATAGCACTTTACACCTGTTCCCAAAACTGTCCCTGTTGTTCTGGTCACCAAGACAGTGCTCAAATCCAGGAAAACAGAAATAAAATTTGCAAGAATAATTGTCCCATTGTTTAAAAGAAACATACTGAATGCTCTACAGTTGAATAACTACCATGTTCTGGTAGGGAGTTTTAATACATACAGGTCAAGTTCCTTTACTTACCTGATACAGTCCTCAAGCCCTGTCTCTCAGTTCTCCTGACCTGACACAAAGCAGAATCTTCTTATCTTGACCAGTTTTCTTGAATAGCCAAAGAACTATGGGTGTTTTCTTAAATATCCTATATGAGACACTCTAAAAGATACACATTTAGGGGCACCTGGGTGGCTCAGTCAGTTAAGCACCCGGCTCTTGATTTTAGGTCAGGTCATGATCTTGTGGTTCTTGAGATCAAGCCCCACATTGGGCTCTTCACTGACAGTGCGGAGCCTGCTTGGGATTTTCTCTCTGCTCCTCCCCTGTTCACGTGTACACTCACTCACTCTCTCTCTCAGAATAAATAAATATTTAAAAACAAATAAATAAAAGATACACATTTACTCACAGCTTTCATCACCCCTAAGAGCCATGAGAAAATTCGATACTTTCTAGCCAAAAATTCTTACCAAGATGGTGAACATTTTAAGATACTGTCGCCAGAAAGATCTTGGAGAAGAGAGACCAAAGGGACGTACTTCTGATTTCCTATTGGTGTTATTTTATCAGATTGCCTTGTTGACACATGGCATAGGACCAAAAGGAAAGTGGATAAGTGACATAAGCAAAGAGCATTGGCTTACAGGGAGGGAGTCAAGGGTTCTTAGCTAGCAGAGTATACTCAAGTCCAGTCATTTAATTTCTCCCTAGCAGCAAGATGGGGATGATGATACTTGTCCTGCCTACCTTGTGGGGTTGCTGTCCATGTCAACGTGTCTACATCCAAGTACTGACAACAGTAAAGAGCAACATAATAATAATTAACAGGACAAATGGAGCTCGTTTGTGAAAGTGAGAAGACTCAGTGGTTATGGGGTCCCTAGGAACTCACCAGCACACTCCCCGGGGCCACAGGATTTGACCTCAGACAGTTTAGTGCATAACACAGAAACCACCATTTCTGTTCAGTGGCCAAGGCACTGAACTGAAACGCTTCTGACCTTCACTTGTACACAGGCTGTATCTGCGTTGCCCAGGCTAGAAACTTTCTCACTCACCCACCCAGAAGCTCCTATGTGCAGCAAACTCTTCAAGAGCCATTTCCCCTGAAGAGGGGCCTTGGTTCCAGAAGAGAATTCTGAAACACAGAACACTTCCCACTGCATGCTGAGACAGGGCAGTCAGACACAGGAGTGCTACAATTCCTGCCCAGCCAGTCATGGGGCCATGTTGTGCTGCTGATCAAACCTTAGGAAGTATGTCTTTGGAACCTACTTTAAAATAGCTTCTTAGCTAACCAGAATGAATCAGAGAGGGAGGGATTTTTTGTGTTAGCCTCCTGCCCTGGAGATGAAAGGAATCTATACTTTTCTGGATCTTTCTTTTCCAAGAACCATTCACAAGGGAAATAGAACTTTTAACTCTAGCCTGTGAAGCTCAAAATGCTTCCTAGGAGTTGATAGAATGGTGTAAGTGAGCCGACTGCTTCCAGAAGCTCTACACACCTGCTGTTCTGATGATGCCCCTTTAGCTTCGGTGGTAGTTTGTGGAACCTGCTAAGAATGATGTTATTTGCCATAATTCTCAGATTTCTTCAAACTAACGTGTCACATCTAATTAATATGGTGCAGTATTATTACCGTGCTCTACTCACCACAGCTGTCTCTGCTGAAACGTGACAGTTCACCTGGATTGTCCCAAAAGGTGGGGAAGAGCTTAGCTGTGGATGATGTACCATCTTAGCAGATTTATATATCCATTAATATTTAAGCTGATGTCTCTTCAAGTGTTTTAATATTCCAATAAACAGTAGGGAAAAAAAGGATATTTGAAAATTAATTTTCCTACATAATCCTAATCATGTCCCATGAAGTTTTTTTTCTTGCTCTATTATATACTAATCACCCTACTGAACTCACAAGGTTAGTGTGAGGGTCAGGTGAAGTATTATATTTGAACATTCAGAGTAAGCTGTCATGCATGCTCCAGGCATATGTGCTCAGTACTAACCTAAACTATGATCTTTATTGCCTGAGAAAACGGGACCTGACTCTGAAGGAAGAGTCTTAAAAACATACACAGTGCCCTATATGCAATAGCTTTGGTAACAGAATAAAATATTTTAAACTCATCCTCATCTATCTCATTATGACAATAGCTTTGGTGCATTACCTTCTATCTGGAATTAACATTCATCTGTACTTATTGACTTTGTGTCTCTAAGGCAGATATTAATCTTTAAGACTCACCCTTCTCCTAATAAAAAAAATACAATAATAATGCCTACTATTTTTTGTAACATTATCAAGCACTTTGTGAATAATTCTCTGTATATCATGCAAAATGGATAGAGGGAAAAAATATAAGAATAAACCACAAAATTAGGTTGACAAAAATCTACAAGTGTTTCATATCATCATTGTTTTTTTAATTTTCATGTGTTTCAGCCAAACTACACTTACCTTCGTCTTCCAAACCAGCTGATGTGACTGTCGTGCCAACATACAAGTTTTCAGAGTTGGCCCTGGGCAAAGAGCGGACAAGGCATTCCTGCACTCAATTCTACACATTTTTCCTTCGGAATTTCCCATCTCTCAGAATCCAGAGTGTCCACCCTTCAGTTCAGAAACCATTGCCTTTCAAGCAACTTTCCACAAAGATGGTGACAATAGTTCACAGAGAGCAGAAACAATTAGGGCTGAAGGATGATCTGTTTGCTCTACCAGTGGAAAATTTATGTGGGAAGCTACGAACGGTACTTATGATAAGGGCTGGCCTGTACTCTTTTTACAATCTTGAATCCATTTTGTGAATTACAATTAAGTAACACCTTTCGCTGAAAGAATGCCAAATTAAACCTCGATATTGAATGTACCTCCAATGGATTTCCTTTAGAGGGCACTATTGATTCTCTGAAACCATGGAAACCTTTCTTCATGTTTCCTTGGTAAAGTTGGCCAATTCTGAAATCATATTGGGTTTCAAATCTACTCATCTAGGCTATTAGTACCATTCCCATTACCAAATCTATACTTTAAATATACTGTCAATGTGTAGAATAGTTCAGAAACTAGACTAGAATGCTGGTTGTTAGGCCAAGTCATCAATACATGTGTAAGTTCTACATTTGGAAACCTCAACTGGTTTATTTGCTTTTGAAAATTCATTAAGTGGGAGCTTCCATTTGTAAGTTGATGCAAAATTTAAATTAAACAATTCAGTCTTTTGTTTAGAAAGACAAATTAGCATCTCTTTGGAAATTTATGTCTCATTCTAGTAATAGATAATTATTAACATATTTTTGGAAGAAACCATGTATTTTCATTCGACATCCATTAAGGTCTGGAGATATTCTACTAAAATTTCTTCTTCATATTTCTTGTTTCATAGACTCTGCCAATTCAAAGAATTTTGATAAAGTCCCTAGGAGAGAACTTTTCTTTTTTCATTCACTAAAATTAACAGAAATATAAAATTATAAGCTGGCTCACTGCAGTCTTTACCTAATTTCAAAATAATGGAAAACATGAAATATTTCAAAGCTCAGGAACATAATCTTTCCGATACAAATACATTCATGCCACCATCTACCAGGGTTTGCTTAGCTTTCATATCATAAGATACTATTTCAACACACGTGCCTTGTGTAATAATTTCTTACTAATTCAACAATATTCTAGGATAGTAGTGGCTAGTAGTCTCACAGGTATTTTATTAATTAACAAATGAAAAAGTCACATATGTAGTAAACATAAGAGAAAAAGCTGATGGATATTCATCATTCGATAAATTAAGTATAAATTATCAAACCAGAATTTAAGACTCTTCACAGAATGGTCCCAGTCTATCTTCCTAACCTTTGTTTCCTCCATCAGTAACCTAGCGTCCCAGCAAGTGACATCACCCACCATTATCTGGACATTTGTGCTTCCCCATATTCTTCCTTTAACTCATCTAGAGTCTTTCACTTGGAATGCATTTTCCTCCCCAGCTTGTTCTCTCAAAACGCAACAAAAGTCCAATCCATCCTTTAAGTGGCATTTTTGAATAACTCAACTGAGTCTCCTTCAGAAGTTATCTATCATTCTGTGAATTTCCATACTAGTTAGGTATCATATCCATGTGGAATTGATCAATTGTGTTTTGTATTTAAGTGGCTCAGGTGTTTATTTCATCACTCTTTCTAAATTACAAATTTTTTAGTTTGTTTTGGTATCTGTATCAAGTCTAGTGCCCAGCATGTGGTAACAGCTCACTACATATTTATTCAAATTAATTGAGTTAAACTGAGACATTATTGCCATTTGTTTAATGAGGGAGCATGGAAAGCAGAACTTGGACAGTATGGGAACAGAGGGGTGAGGATAAATGCCAGAGACATTAAAGGTGAAGTGAAAGGCCTTACCAACTGATTGAATGTAGAAAGCACTCTGTCATTCTTATGTTCTCTTATTTTATTTTAAATTATTACACTTGTCTGATATAATACAATATGTATTCCCTCACTAGAATGAAGGTCATCTGTATGGGCAAAACCTTTGTTGAGGTTATCATTATATCTACAGCACATGGAAGAATTCAAGATATATTTTAGATACTCAATATTTGATGGGTGAATAAGCTAACAAGGATACAAAGGTAACAGCAAATTGTCCTGCTAGAAGGATAGCAGCAGCATCAACAGATTAGAGAAAAGAGAAGTAATAAGTTTGGAGAGGATATGATGATTTCAATTTATTTAGAGATGCACATATGGATATCCAAGCAGAGATGCTGAGGAAGCAACTGAAAATTGGTATTGTAATTTGATGAGAAAGTCAGACTCAGATATGTAGATTTGGGGCTTAAGACATAGCTGTAATTATTGAAGCCCATGGGATTACATGATGTTGTGAGGGGAGAATGTAGGAAGGTCTACTTTGGTTATTTCATTGGGAAGCACCAATGCAGAGTGGCAGAGCTAAGAGTCCAAATGTGAGTGAGAACTGGTCATACAAATAAGAAAACCAGAGATATGTTATGTCCTTTTCTTGACTAACCTCTGTGCTATATTTGACATCATTGAATTTTTCTTCCCACTTATCTTTGCCATTCTTTATGGTTCCATTCTTCCTGTCCCACACTAAGTGCTGTAGATTTTTATCTTTTGAATTTATTCTACCTTCTTTTCACCCATCATCATAGTTGTAGCTCAGAAACATCATCATCTTTATCCAAATTCTTTTTTTTTTTAATTTGAGAGAGAGAGAGAGACAGGGGGGAAGAGGGGCAGAGACAGAGAGAGAGAATCTCAAGCAGACCCCATGCTCAGTGCAGAGCCAGATGCAGGGCTCAGTCCCATGACCCTGGAATCATGACCTGAGCTGAAATCAAGAGCTGGATACTCAACAGACTAAGCCACCAAGGCACCCCAATCCAAATTCTTTAGTACCCTTCCTTACCAGTCCACCAGCTTCTGGGTACATGACTGCCTATTTCATCTCCTAAAATTTCACAGAAATGATATAAAATAGAAGCCTGTCATGCTAAATAGTTCCATTTTTCTTTGGCTATCCTTGATCCTAATTACATTGTCCAGACCCTTGACTGACCTGGCTTCTGCGTTCTTGAACAACTCAACTCTTGCCCCTCCCTTCCATTCTCTACCATCCCCCCAACCATATCAAACCATTTATAGTTCCCTGATTGCACCATGATATTTCCTGTGCCTTGGGCATTTTCCAATTCGACGAACGCCTTACTATTTCCTAAAAACAGTCCAAGAATTGTCTCTTTTTTAGCTTCATGGACTCTTAGATTTAGATGCTTACTCTTCTCATGTGCCTTTAGTATGGCTTTCATCTGTTGTTTCACTGGCTGTCTTTCCACTAGCCTTTATTAGCCTCCTTGAGGGCAAGGACTGAATTCTTTCAATGTTTGCATTCTCAGCATTTATCCCAGTGTGTGGCACGTGGCAGGTGAGTGATAAAATTTTGAAAAAATTCAAGGATGAGGATGTAGTGATCAGAAAAGTTGGAGCCTGATCAATGACATTTGGATTCATTTACAGAGAAATGACTCAGAGAGAAGATTTGGTAGTGTGGTTAAGACAGAAGCAGGATGACCAAATTGAGCCAATGAAGATAGACTGTGCTTTCCATAACTGTGGTAGGGAAGCTAAGGTAGCTTGGTGGAGTAGCAGGTTTGGGGAAGCTTTAATTTTAAATTTTAACTTAATTCATATTTAATTTTTGTTTTTTGAGTGAAGAAAAATGAGCATTAGCAAATGGCCAAATAAGAAGAGAGCTGTTGTTAATTTAAAAAAAAAAGGATAAATTAACAGGGAAAAGTCCTATAGGAAGGAGGAAGAGAAGGACTGAAAGGCACATGGTCAAGTAGACTTTGTGATGATCTAAAGTATCTAGTGCCCCTTCTTGTGGTAACTACCCTTAATTTCAAGTATCTCTTTCCAAGTCTAAGACCACCAGATGATTAACTCCAGGAAGCTCTATTCCCATCATATTTTATATGAAAGATGTAGAACACAGTTCCAGAATAGAAATTCATATGAATTGTGCCTCCTGAAATTGTGGAATTGGACAATGCTGCCTGGGTACCCCAAATTCTATATGTATTCTATATTTCTACAAATAGAGTATGGATTCAAGCTTAAAATAACATGACCTTCTCACTTGACCTTAGTTACGCATTTAGGGAAGGCATTTCATCCAATTTAGACCAGTGAGATATGAGAGGGATTTTTTTTCAGACTTTTCAAAAGAAGCTTCTCTGCTCTTCTGAGAGAGGTTTTAGAACCAATTCTTGTTCTCTGCTTGAATGTACAAAATGAATCATGTGGCCCTGGAACTGGTGCAGCCATCTTGTGATCCTGAGGAGCCCTAACCTTAAGGTGAAGTTGATATCAGCAAAGACAGAGAAGAGAGCACTGAATAAAGTTTCTCATGGCACTCCTGAGCTGCTGAAGTCTGCCATCCTTCTGGACTTTGCTACAAGAACCTGTAATTCTTCTTTATTGTTTTAAGCCAGGACAGATACAAAGGAAGCTGTGATAGCCCCAGAAAAAGAATTACAGACCCTTCTTCCTCTGGGAAACCAGAGGGTGAAGATACAGAGAAATGATAGAGAAATGTGAAGTTTCTTTTGTGACATCTATTTGTGTGTTTTCTATGAGCCAGAAAATATATTTAAGACTGTATACTCTTTTTTTTATAAGAATTTATTTAATTTATTTTTTAATTTACATCCAGGTTAGTTAGCATATAGTGCAATAATGATTTCAGGAGATTTCTTAATGCCTTAAGACATTTTCTAGTCCTTACCCTCAAAGATGGTTTTCAGAGATAGGTAAAGATAAAGAAGGCTTACTTATCAATATGGGAAGGAAGTAAATGGAAAAAAAAAAAACCTGAATATATTCCTGGACAGAATCAAGATTCAAAATGAGTTTGACAGACCTGGATATAGAGTAAAACAAATGAAATATGGCTTAGGATATGGTAAGGATTAATAGAAAGGCCGGAAGCTAAATCAGAGATTGTTATAGCTGTAGAGATCCTGTTTTGGATTCAAAGAATAAATTGAATTAATTCAAATTGGAGAAGATGGCCTTTAATAGTTTCTCACATAGAAATTCTCTGAAAAAGTTTTAGTTGACTTCATGTCAATATGAACTGTGGCCTTTGCTGGACAGACATAAAAGCAGCAAACAAGACCATTGGATACTGGCTGGCCTGATCACACTTGGAACATGGGTCTACTCTTGATGACCCACCTTAAGAGGGATGCCAACAACTCAAGACAGGAAGGAGTCAGGAAAGGAAGGAAGGAAGGAAGATCGAAGAAACTATGGATGTTATAATGAAGAAAATATTGAGGAATCAGGGTAGCAGTCTTTAACTAGCCAAAGAACGAATTATCTAGTGAATTAATGAGTGACTGAATTAAATGATTTCAAAGGCCCTTCAACTCTAGGACTTAATGATTTATGATCTTTCAAACCATGTCTAGTTTGTGCAGAGAGAACCACAACTTAACGTGGTCTAAATAACCTTTCAGTGTTTTCTGTGTATATTTACACATATTATTGATTCATGTATTCATATTCTACATATTTTTCTTAATCACATAAGGACTATTTTATGTGTACTGATTATAATTGATTTTTTTCACTTAACATATAGGAAACATTTTTTGAATGTCATTTTATGACCTGACTTTTATAGATTATGCAGTGTTTATGTTCCATAATCATGCAATCAGCCCCCTATTTTTAGGCACTTGCATTGTCTCCAATTATTTAATAATTATAGGTGACCATGTAATAAACCTTCATACTTTCTCTTCAGCAAAAAAAGACTCAGCTTTAAGTAGAAGTTTCCATGACTCCATCAAACAAATCAAAAATCAAGTCAAATAAAAGAAAATAACTTACTCTTGACATTTAAAAAGCATCTAATTTTCCTTATAATTTTACTTTGCCTGGAAACATTTTGAGGCAGGAATTCTGGCTTTTAAATATTCTAGGCAGCAGGGAACACACCATTCATTTGATATGTTTTTTTTTTCCCATTTATAAAATTGTCCCCTTCATGTTAAAATTGCCTCAGGATACAAGTACAAAATATAAAACATTTAATTAAAATATATAAAGCAGAACACTAGTATGGTAGCATAATCAATGTCAATGACAATATGAAAATATAATAGTCACTTTTGGAGATGTAGGAATAAATCGTAGGTTAGTTTTAAAATATAGGATATGAAGTATTTCAAATTACAGTTCAACATAATAACTTAGAGAATCGCACATGACCACATTAGACACAAACTGCATTATTTTAAAATAATGCTGTTTACTTTCCCTGTTTATTTCACATCACAATTCTGAGATAAGTGCGCTAGAAGCAAAACACTTAATTCGAGAGTTTTTGGCCCCAAAATCAAAAAGCAGATGTAGGTAGGTATAGGCACATTTGAAAAGGCTTCCCTTTGCAAATAATGATTGTTTTTATGAATTCAAGCCCTTTTATTTTTGTGCTATATGATTTAGTTAGACAAGTGTTTGTGGAAAATATTTTATTTGCAAATAAAGCCCTTACCACAGAACTCGCTTTGTAGGCATAAGCCCAAAGTTGGGCCCAATCTGCTTTTTCCAAAGAATTAAAAAAATTTTTAAGATAGGCAATCCTTATAGAAACCTCTAAACATGATTAGGTTGAGCTATGACTCAAAATGGCAAAAATGTCCATACTAAAACTTCTTCTCGTTATCTGAGAGGTTTCTTTTACTTTTCCTGCAGGAAATAGGTTAGCAAAGAAAGGAATCTCAAATAAAACAAAAACCACCTGAGAGAGCTTTAAAGGGAACTGTTCTAAGGCTTTGAGGCAGCCTTACCAAAATCACATAGTCACTTTCTTTGGGGATAATTTAATATTTGTTAGAAATTGCATTTTTTGCAACTATATGGCCCAGAATAAGTCTTCAGTATGCTCTCTCCCTGGTGGAGAGGGGCAGTCCCTATGTCACCATGGAAATCAGACTTTTAGTTTTGGCCTCTGAGATGACTTGTATTTGTTGTAATCTTCCCAGCAAGAAGCTGTCCTTGCAGAGAACATTCTCCGGTGACCTGGCACCATGAGATTTGCCCAGGGATTTCTGTAGAGTTTGTCAAGCTGAGAATGAAGACATGCCACAGACTCTGTTCTCATTTTTTAGAGCCCAGTCACTATGATGGCCTGACTTGACAGTGGCTAAGAAGAGGGTATTGGAGACATAGATTGTTTTTGCTTATAAGCTTATAAGATTTGGGGAAAGAAAGAAGAGACAGAAATGAGAGGGAGAACTTTAAAAAAGACAAAACTGTGTCACCTCAGTGTGCAGTAATGAATTAAACTTACTCTTGGGGTGCCTGGTTAAGTTGGTTAAGCATGTGACACTTATTTTGGCTCAGGTCATGAACTCATGGTCATGAGATCAAACCCTGTGTCAGGCTCCATGCCCAGCAAGATATTCTCTCTCTCTCTCTTTCTTTCTCTCATTTTCTCTATCTCAAAATAATAATAATAATAATAATAATAATAATAATAATAATAACTTTACCAAAAGAGAGGTCAGGCTTTTACCCTTGGTCCTTAGGGGGTGATCTTTAAATTTTTGAAATGTAATCCCTGATAAGAGTATCTGAGAAACTTGGATCACACCAATAGCCTAGCAGTGTGATTTAGGGTGGGGACTTTGGGTCATGTGTCATCAGCTAGATATCCAGAGAGGCTGGATACTAAGGTCAGCAATGTGGATGACCAATCAGGTTTATGTAACTGAGGCCCAATCAAAACTCTGCACATCAAGGCTTAGGTGAGTTATCCCAATTGATACTTTGTGTCTATTTTCTCACATTGTCACTGAAAGAATTAATGCTGTTCACACTCCCCTCAGAGAGAGCAGTAAGAAGCCCTGAGTTTCGAACTCTCCTGGACTGTGCCTCATGCATGTCTTCCTCTGGCTTATTTTAATCTGTTCTGGTGCACTGTAATAAACCATAAACCTGAGTATAATGGTTATGCTTTCAGTGAGTTCTGTAGGTCCTTTTAGTAAATTACTGAAATGGAGGGTAATCAGGTGAAGGCCCCAAACCCGCACTTTGTGTCAGAAGTGAGGGTGGTCTTGTGGACTGCTCCTTAACATTGCACTCAGCAGCAACCTAGCTCCCTCCATTCTTCCTCATAATAACCCACCTATAAGCTATGTCACTCCTCCTCCATATCTCCTCTTGGGCACCCCCCCACACTAGTCTATGACCCAGCATGTTCAATACTATGTAAGAATATAAGCTTGCCCCACCAAAACATTTCTCCTTAACCTTCCACTATCCTCTGCTTTGTTTAATCTGTTCTGGTGCACAGTCTCTTCCAGCCTGGCTGCTCCCACTCTGCTTCCCTCTTACAAGAATTACTACCTTTACTCAGGCTGTTTACCTTGCCTTGATTGTCTCCTTCCCTTATCTCATCCAAATCCTACCTGTATAAACATTTAAAAAGAAAGAGATAATTTCAATAGATGCATTAAAAGCATTTGACAAAAGTACAACATCCATTCATAATTTTTTAAAAACCCCTCCAAAAAGTAGGTTTAGAGAGACCATGCCTCAACATAATAAAGGAAAGGACTTCTATGAAAAACCTACAGCTAACATCATACTCAATGGGGGAAAACTGAAAGCTTTAAAGGAATAGGACAAAGATGTCAACTCTCACCACTTTTATTCAACACAGTACTGGAAGTCCTAGCCACAGCAATCAGACAACAAAAAGAAATACAAGACATCCAAATAGTTAAGGAAGAAATAAAACTTAAATTATTTGCAGATCACATGATACTATATATAGAAAACTCTAAAGACTTCACCAAAAAAATTACTAGAACTGATAAATGAATTCACTCAAGTTGCAGAATACAAAATCAATGAATAGAAATCTGTTGTACTTCTATACTAATAATGAAGCAACAGAAGAATTATTTTTTAAAATGCCATTTGTAATTACACCAGAAATAATAAAATACCTAGGAATAAACTTAGCCAAAGAGGTGAAAGACTTGTATTCTGCAAACTATAAAACACTGATGAAAGAAACTGAAGATGACACAAACAAATGAAAAGATATTCCATGCTCATGGATTGGAAGAAAAAATCCAAAGCAATCTATAGATTTAATGCAATCCTTATCAAAATACCAACAGCATTTTTTCACACAACTAGAACAAACAATTCTAAAATTTACACGAAACCATAAAAGACCCCAAATAGCCAAAGCAATTTTGAAAAAGAAAAACAAAATTAGAAGTATCAAGTTCTAGACTTCAAGTTGTATTACAAAGCTGTAGGAATCAAAACAGAATGATACTGGCACAAAAATAGATACATAGATCAATGGAACACAATAGAAAACCCAGAAGTAAATGCAGAATTTTATGGTCAATTAATCTTTGACAAAAAAGGAAAGTCTATGCAATATGAAAAAGACAGTTTCTTCAACAAATGGTGTTGGGAAAACTGGACAGCAACATGCAGAAGAATGAAACTGGACCACTTTCTTATACTATACACAAAAATAAACTCAAAATGGATTAAAAACCTAAATCTGAGACAGGAAATCATTGAAATTATAGAGGAGAACACAGGTCGTAACCTCTTTGACATTGGCCATAGCAACTTCTTACTAGATACATCTCATGAAGCAAGGGAAACAAAAGCAAAAATAAACTATTGGGACTACATCAAAATAAAAAAAATCTCTGCACAGTGACGGAAATAATCAACAAAACTAAAAGGCAACCTATGGAGTGACAGAAGATATTTGCAAATGACTATCTGATAAAGGGTTAGTTTCCAAAATAGATAAAGAACTTATACAACTCAGCATCAAAAAACTAACCAATCCAATTTAAAAATTAGCAGAAGACATGTACAGACATTTCTTCAAAGAAGACATCAGGATGGCCAACAGACACTCATGACCATCAACAGAAAAGATGGTCAACATCACTCATCATCAGGGAAATGCAAATCAAAACCACAATGAGATATCTCCTCAAACATCAGAATGGTTAACATAAAATACATAGGAAACAAGCACTAGTGAGGATGTGGGGAAAAAGGAATCCTCATACACTGCTAGTGGGAATGCAAACTTGTGCAGCCACTATGGAAGAGAGTATGGAGGTTCCTCAAAAATTTAAAAATAGAACTACCCTACGGTCTAGTAATTGCACTACTGGGCATTTACCCAAAGAGTACAAAAACACTAATTCAAAGTAATACATGCACCCCTGTGTTTATTGCAGCATTATTTACAGTAGCCAAATTATGGAAACAGTCCAAGTGTCCATCAACTGATGAATGGATAAAGAAGATGTGTTACACACACACACACACACACACACACACACACACACAGAATATTATTCAACCATAAAAAAGAATGACATCTTGCCATTTGCAAGGACATGGGTGGAGCTAAAGAGTATAATGCTAAAAGAAATAAAAGATATAATGATTAAAAGAAATCAGTTAGAGAAAGACAAATACCATATGATGTACCTCATATGTGGAATTTAAGAAACAAAACAAACGAGCAAAGGTAAAAAAAGAGAGAGAGAGAGAGAGAGACAGAGAAAGAGACAAACCAAGAAACAGACTCTTAACTATAGGTAACAAAAAGATGGTTATCAGAGGGAAGGTGGTTGGGGGGGGATGGGTGAAATGGGTAAGGGGATTAAAGAGTACACTTACCATTGTGAGCACTGACTAATGTACAGAATTGTTGAATCACTCTAATGTACAAATGAAACTAATATAACCCTATGTTAAATATAGTGGAATTAAAATTAAAAACTTAATAAAAATAATTTTAAGGGGCGCCTGGGTGGCGCAGTCGGTTAAGCGTCCGACTTCAGCCAGGTCACGATCTCGCGGTCCGTGAGTTCGAGCCCCGCGTCGGGCTCTGGGCTGATGGCTCAGAGCCTGGAGCCTGTTTCCGATTCTGTGTCTCCCTCTCTCTCTGCCCCTCCCCCGTTCGTGCTCTGTCTCTCTCTGTCCCAAAAATAAATAAACGTTGAAAAAAAAAATTAAAAAAAAAATAATAATAATTTTAAAAAGAGATGGAAAAACTATAATGTCTTGGAAATTTTATTTGAAATAAATTCAACAACATCGCTTCTTGGTCTTTTGGCTAAGATCAAGTGTGAAATAAATTCAACACCAATTATTAACTGATAGGATCCAGGGAGAGATAATAGTCTATAGTGTAAGGTAATGGAATAGACACAACACCAGGTATCACCAGGATCCAAACCACAAAAGTGTTTTGTCTAATTTTCAGAATGAGCAAAATTTGCTGATATTTTATTCTACTGGGGATCCTCACTATGGAAATGACAAATGTTATAATTAGTCTTATTCTCACAAACAGCATTTTCTTTATACCTAGATAGCTGGGTGGCAGTAGTGGAATATTTTTTACTTCATCTGTTCTAGGTTAATGATATCCCTGGATTTGAGATCTCTTTGATTACACAAGTACAAGTTGATTGAAACGTAACTTGTCTCATTCTCAATTTCCTGAATGTTTTCTTTGTTTTTTTTTTCCCCCTCTTTCTTTTCTTCTCTTTTCTTTTCTTTGTAAAGACTTAAAGAATAAAATAAAAATACAACCTTAGCCAGTTATGACTCCATAACTGGCTAACACAAAAATATACAAACTAACTAGAAGCATCACAGCTTTTGAATTGTTGATGGGATCACTGTATTTCTTTGGTTACCTGCCATAAAACTCACAGTTCTAGCCCTAGGGCTCAGGTGGGGCTGGTGGCGTCAGATTGCTCATTTGCAGTCAAGAAGATACACCATCACACCAAGCTACACACTACTGCAAACCATCCCATAATACTTTTATAATTCATATATAAATAGGTAATGTAATTTATATAATATTATAATGGTAGACTTACAAAATGGATAGTGACTTAAAGGCCCTTTTGAAGAAATTTCATGTCAGGCTTGCTTCAAGTGTTCCAATTCTTAATACATCATCTTATATCATATTTGTACTTGTTTGTTCACAAATAAAGGATCTTTACAATATTTTTTTAAGTCCTATTTTCACCTCTATGGTAGAATGGAAGTTCTTAAAATATCACTTCCTGACCTTAGTTGGATGTTTACAGATCTTCCTTGCTGCCCTTTCATCTCAGTATAGACAAGAGATACCTTAAAAAATATAGTTTAAATCTGACTGGTAGCCCACCCCTGTATTTAGGAAAACCCCAGTTCTTTAGCACTGGGGAAGATGCTTTAACATAGCATATAGCTTTTCTATCTCTTTTCACTTCAGAGCTGCTCCAAAGTTCACATGTCCTTAGGCAACTGTCAGGTTTATCAGATAATGTATGAACAGCTGTCAGGTTTTTGCTAAGCTTACCACCGCCTCAAATACAGTTCAACTCCTACTCTCTCTCAAGGGGCTCTTTCTATCATATTTCTTTTTTCCTCCATCAGCATCAGCTTCCCTCTTCATTTCTCTGCACCAGCGCAGCCTCTTCCACACCCTTGACATGTTTTTCCCCACCCAGAATGATGCCTTTTTCTTGCCCCATCTCCAAAACCTAGCAGTTCTTCAAAGCAAGCCCCAGTGACTTCCTCCATATTAGGAAGGCCCCTCTGCTAAAACTCGTAATTTTAATTTCTCACCTCTTTGGCCTCCAAATTAACTTATATGCTTATGGAGTGTTTAGTCGGAAGGGTCTTTGGGGGCCTTTCAGTTCAACCTCTCTCCAAATGTAATAATCCATACCAGCCCATGCCTGAATTGGGAAGGGAAGCATGCTGCCCTCCCTCCACCCCTACCCACACCCCTACTTCCAGTCTGACTTCGGACAGGTATCTTGTTAGAAGTTCTCCCTTACAGTGAGACACAGTGTGCTACCCTGAAACCTTAATTTTTCCTCTACAGCAGAATCAAATACAATGAAGTCACGTTTATCCAGGGGCTTGTTTTTAAAGTAATCAGACAAGATGAGTTCAGTATTACCTTTGGAAATCCCAGTTCAAGAAATTAGAAACTGTAATCCAGGAATTATAGTAATATGGTTTTATGTACATAGTCCCTTCTTTTAGAACATCCATCATGGCCATTTTTTCCTCCATTTTTGGAGCAGATTTCTATTTCCTCTGCTGATCTGCAAATGTATTTGCTGGCTTGCAGTTAAAGGCCATTTATGTATAAAACACATTTTTTTTTTAAACTCTACAATCATGTTAACATAGAGAGATACAAGATAAGAGGCATCAGGGAGTGAAGTCCAGTTGAGATAATGTAGGTATATGTTCTCTCCAGGCTACATCTACTCCCTCTCATAAATGATAGGGTTCACATATTTAATAGTAACTCACAGCTCTCTCCAATTATTTGTGTTACTTTTGTCATTTTGATGGATGATTTCCACTGCCTCCCACTGTTCCTCAGTGGTTTTGTTCTTTTACCAGTCAACTGATGTTGGTGCCGCAAACTCTCTGGGTTTTCTGAGGCAGAGCATAGTCTGAGACGGGTATGTTGAGTTGAGGTGAGAATGGGACAGCCAAGCAGAGAGTGTCCAGGAGGCAGACAGACAACTCAAGTAACAGAGCTGAAGTTTGGGCAAGAAATCAGAACACTGAAGATTTTGGAGTCATTCTCAGGAAGGTGACAGTCTTGGACTCACAATTAGATTATATGCATTCTAGGGGCACAGACTGCTCCATATGAAGCCTCATATCATGAAAGCAACTCAGCAAGCACTAAACAAATACTCATTGAATTACAATTGGATCCAGGTTCTAGGGAGCACAGAACAAAAAAGCAATTAACTTAGGAAAAAATAGGGAGAGTGATTTGAGCATGTTATATTTTTACGAACAACAGAATTGCCTTCCTCTCCACCTTACCTCTAAACAGGCTTGCATGAGGGGTGCCTGGGTGGCTCAGTTGGTTGAGTGTCAGACTCTTGGTTTTGGCTCAAGTCATGATCTTGCCATTTGTGAGTTTGAGCCTCTCACATTGGGCTATGCAGTGTCAGTGTGGAGCCTGCTTCTCATTCTCTCTCTGTCCCTCCGCCATTTGTGCTCTCTCTCTCAAAATAAATAAGCTTAAAAAAATAATAAAATAAACAGGCACACATGACCATACATCCACATACTGCTCATACAACCCTTGAAAACTAGGCTATGCAGAATTTTTCAAGTGCGGGGGGGATAATTGGTAAGTGAGGGATAAATGTAGAGGGCTTCAGGCTCCCCACTTCACCTCCAGCAGGGCAGCTCTTTTTTAAATATAGTATTTATATTGAGCCCCCTAAAGACTTTCTTTGACAAAAGGATTTGGAAGAAGAAAGATGGAGAATAAGAAGAACAAAAAGGAGGAGGGGGAAAAGGTCATGAACCCTGCTCTAGCCCACAGTAGAAGACCAATATGAAAAAGATATCTGGGCAAAGGAGGTCGCAAGGCTGGGACCACCCAAGCCATCATTCTCCGGGTTAATAGCTAAATAACAATCTGCCCCTTGCTTCCATTCTTTTTTTTTTTTTTTTTTTTTTTTTTTTTTTATTTATTGTTGAACTGATAACATGAGCCGTGGGCAATACTGCAGAAGAGAAAGCGATAGGAGAGCTCTATCAAGCCTAGTTTTTGTACTTGAGAATAATGAAATGTGATTTTTCTCTTTCTAGGGCCTGTCTAATGGGAGAGAAGTCTTGGTAGTCTTTAGAATGCACCTAATCTATGGCTCCTGTTCAGTGAAAATTCCAAAAGCTCCTTTGCAGGGGAGAATATATACGTGGGAGTTGGGGTGGGTGGTAAGAAGCAAAAATGGAAGTTGCAACGCAGACGAATGGAGACAGGGGATGGGTCATGCCAAAAGATGGCCAGGGGACCATCCAGCAGGAGTAGGTAGCAGATAAAGCTGGGCAACAGATGGGGAGCTCCTGAAAGCCCAACTAAACAATTCTGACTTCATTCTCTTGGCAATGAGCAACATTGTGTTTTTCTTTTTAAAAGAGTCATCAGAACAGAGCATTTAGAAGATTAACCTTGATGGAGGTAGGTAGATGAACAGATTTAGTTCATGAGGTGTTTCTGGTTTTCTTATCTCTACAATAGGGATAATACCAACATAGGGATGTAGGAAGAAAAAATGTAAAGTGATTGTTGCCATCACTGCTCTAAAGGCTGTGTGGCTGAAAGGTATATGTATAATCCCTGGTCTTAGACCGCCTGGGTTCAAATCCAACCCTACTTGTAAACTCTGTGACCTCAGGCAAGTAAATGTAAAATAAGGATGATAAGAAGAGTACCTATCTCAAAGGGCTGTTGTGAGGGTTAAGGTTAATAAACATGACTTGCTTAGAAAGTACAATGCCATTGTCCAAACAAGAGATATCATTAGGATATTGCCAGAGGGAATGGAAAGGAGCAATTAACTGTGAGCTAGATTATTTAGCTAGAATATGATGACAACTCTGTGTGTGTGACAGATAAAGGAGGGTAAAGATAGCAGTGACCAATCTCTTCTTAATGACCTAGAAAAAGTGGTGCCATTAACAGGAATAGAGACAGCAGGAGGATCAGCAGATCTAGAGGACAACTCAGGGTTTTGTTCTGGGGTGCACTGAGTGTGTTGACAAGATATGCATATGAAGCTACCTAGCAGGTAGTCAGTATTTCGAGACTAGAACTGAAGATCAAGGCAAGGGCTGGATACGTGGGACTGAGGTGTTTATGTGAAGTTATGACACTGACTGAGATTACTAAGAAGAGAGTAAAGGAAAAAGATGACAGAAGATAGAAATTTAGGAAGCCCAGAAAAATCCCTTTGGTGGCTAGTTTTAATGTATAAAATGTTGTCTTCCCAGTACATTACAAGAATGGGGAGGAAGCTATGTCTTATGGTATGTAAGAACTTTTCATGTTAACAAAATATTGGCTCATTTTAAATAATTCATAAATACAAGAAAGTGCAAGAGGAGCAATAGTCATCCTAAATCCCACTACTAACATTTAGGTGCATTTCCTTCCAAAAAAAACTGTACATTCTATCTCAATGGGAATTATGCTATTAAAGAAGTTTGGTATTCTATTTTTTCATGTAGAAATTATATAATCCCCTCATGAGAATTTTCTCAGGCCTTTAAATATTTTTTTTAAAGTATTATAATGAATGGCTACCTTACATTTATACACACATTCCTTAAAACTGAGAAGTCAAACCTGTGGTCAAGGAGCATAATCGTTTCTATTTGAAGTTTAGAGGGAAGAGTAATAGCTGGAACTTCCTATAACTCCTCCCATCTTACCAGACTAGGCTACAGCTCCCTCATGCTAAGAAAATATAACCACTATAGGAAACACTAAGACTGGAATTAACAAGAACAGCCGTCAACAAAGCCAAGTGTATTTGTCATTCACACTGGGTCATTGCCAGTCAGAATTTTCTTTCTAGAAACAAATATAATCCCAGTGGTGTTTGAAAGCCACATTGAGTACTCTGAGAAATGCGCAGTGTTGCTTTTTGGCCAGAAGGACTCTCCCATTTTCCACATTTGTAGTGAAGCCTTCATTTGAATAGGTGTTCTCAGGCTGGTCAGGTACCCAAGATAACTTCACACACAATTTATAACAGTACAGGACAGAAAAAATTAGTGTTGATTTTATGCGAATTTCACAAGCTAAACAGACTATTTGAGAAGAAAAAATTGGTAAACCGTTCCCCTAAGCTTGTAAATTTGAGTTATCTGCCAAGGTGTAATATATCAACTTTCCCCATTAAGTCTCTTTATCAAAACAATCTTCCTTTGTTTATTCACCAGAAAGCAGAAGGTGAAATTAAAACTTCGTAGGCTTTATAATAAAACATAAAGGCCAAACTGTGGAAAGATATGTAAATTCTCTTTGAATCTTGCCTCACCTGCTCACTGTCAAGATAAATCTCTTAGCACACAGAATGTGTACTACAAATTATTTGTTTTTAGTAGGTGCTATGAAATTATTCAGATAGTACACAAGGCAGGCTTGTCAAAAGAAGGGGAGAAAAAACTGTATTTAAAAGAAATACAGAATCCAAGGAAAATATCTTCTTCTTCCTTCATGCATGTTGTCCAGAATTCATGTAGCTTATTTGGTGCAGAAGAAAGTCAGACTGTTTCAAAGAATGGGTATAGCACTGGTTGTGGCTAAAGCATGAATTTAATTCACAATCAAAGAATTTTTTTTTTTTTTAGAGAGAGAGAGAAGTGTATTCTCTATTGAAACTCCAATAAAAATAGAATATTTTATTTTAAAATTTTAAATGATTATTTATATTTGAGAGAGAGACAAACAGACAATGCATGAGTGGGGGAGGGGCAGAGAGAGAGGGAGACAGAATCTGAAGCAGGATCCAGGCTCTGAGCTATCAGCACAGAGCCCAACTCGGGGCTCTGACTCAGGAGCTGTGAGATCATGACCTGAGCCAAAGTCAGACACTCAACCAACTGAGCCACCCAGGCGCCCCCCAAATAGAAGATTTTAGAAAGACATGAAACAAACAAAAAACTTTACTTCAGAGAAGGAGACTAACATTTCCTCATCTTCTTCCTTTTTGCCATGGGAGGAGCATGCTTAGGTTAGCTGTTGGGTCAAGGAAGATGAGAAACTTTGGAGCACACCTGGGCACAACCCTAAACAATCCACAGGTGGAAAGTGAGAAATTAATGCTTATTCTCGTACACAATTGAGATTTTATGGTTGTTTGTTATGCAATGTTATTGTGGTAATAGCTGACTGATACAACACATATTTATATACTATTGTTTTAAGCTCTTTACATTCATTCAGTTATTTAATCTGCAAAACAACCCTATGAGTTAAATACAAGTATTATCACCATTTTATAGTTCAGGAAGCTGAGAAAGCAAGTGGAGGAATCCATGACACCTGGTCCCAATGTCTGAGTTCTTAAATGCTACCTCTTGTTACAAACTGCTTATGCTTCCATTCACCCTTTTGAAAATTTTCACTCACCTAAAGTTAACTTTCCCCCCTAACCTAGCAGGTGCTAACCTTAACTTATTTCTTAGATCCTTTACATCAGTGGTCTTCAAATTTACTGTACATGTACCTTCTAAAAGAAATTTAAACTATTAAATTGAATTATATGCAACTGCTATTTTTTAGTGAAAAATGGTAAAATATCAGCAGTCTCATCTGATTTAACCTCCACCTTCAAGCATTTTTAAAGTAACATCAAAATTTTTTCATTCTAGTTTAAATTGTTACAAGGAGTAATTTTGCAAGAAATTTTACAAATAATTTTACAAATTGTTACAAGAAGTAATTACAAGAAGTAATTTTAATAACACTGAAAATGTTGATTTTTAAAATAAAAATGTATCATGGGAGTGACTGGGTATCTCTGTCAGTTGGGGGTCTGACTCTTGGTTTCAGCTCAGGTGGTGATCTCACGGTTTGTGAGATCAAACCTGCATCAGATATTCTCTCTCTCTCTCTCTGCCCCCCCCTCAAAATAAATAAACATTAAAAATTTAAAAAGCATCACAGTGTTAACGTATCCAATAGAATTGAAGTAGCAGAGTGATTTTTTTTATTGAGGTAAGATTCACATAACATTTAAACCATTTTATTTTATTTTTTTAATTTTTTTTTTTTAACATTTTTATTTTTGAGACAGAGAGAGACAGAGCATGAACGGGAGAGGGTCAGAGAGAGGGAGACACAGAATCTGAAACAGGCTCCAGGCTCTGAGCTGTCAGCAAAGAGCCTGACGTGGGGCTCGAACTCACGGACCGTGAGATCATGACCTGAGCCGAAGTCAGACGCTTAACCGACTGAGCCACCCAGGCGCCCCTAAACCATTTTAAACTGTACAGTTCTATGAACAACTATATACCAACAAACTGGACAACCTAGAAGAAATGGAAAAATTCTTAGAAACATACAGCCTTTCTGAATCAGGAAGAAATAGAAAATTTGAATAGATTGATTACTAGAGTAAGGAAACTGAGTCAGTAATTTAAAAATCTACCAACAAAGGAAAGCCCAGGAACACATTTCTTCACTGGTGATTTTTATCAACATTTACTTTATTTATTTATTTATTTATTTATTTATTTATTTATTTATTGAGAAGGAGAGAGTGTGCGTGCAAGTGGGGGAGGGGCAGAGGGAGAGGAAGATAATTTTAAGCATGCTCCATACCTAGCATGGAGCCCAATGCTGGACTCAGTCCATGACAGTGAGATCATGACCTGAGCTGCTATCAACAGTCCAACACTTAACTGACTGAGCCCCTTACCGACATTTAAAGAAGAATTAACATCAATCCTTCTCAAACTCTTCCAAAAAATTGAAGATGAGGGAATACTCCCAAACTCATCTTACAAGGCCAGCATAATCCTGATACCAAAGCCAGATGGACACTACCAAAAAAGAAAACAGGCCAATATTTTAATTAATATGGATGCACAAAATCTCAACAAAACACTAGCAAACTGATTTCAGCAGCATATGAAAATGATCATTCACCAAGATCAAATGGGATTTATCCTTGGGCGGCAGGGATGGTTCCATACACACAAATCAATCAATGTGATTATAATAGAATGAAAGAAAAAGGATCATATGATCATGTCAATGATGCAGAAAAAGCATTTGACAAAATTCAACAATTATTTATGATAAAAACACTTAAATTGGGCATAGGGGAAACATATCTCAACATAATAATGGTCATACATGACAAGACCACAGCTAATATCATACTCAATGGTAAAAGGTTGACAGCTTTTTCTTCTAAGATCAGGCTTAAGAAAAGGGTATCCACTCTCACCACTCTTATTCAACATATTCCTGGAAGTCCTAGCTAGAACATTCAGGTAAGAAAAAGAAATAAAAGACATCAAAATTGGGAAGGAAAAAGTAAAATTATTTTTATTTGCAGATGACATGATTTTATATATAGAAAGTCCTGAAGACCCAACTAAGGAACTGTTAGAATGAATAAGCAAGTTCATGAATGTTGTAAGATACAAAGTTAACATATAAAAATTAACAGCATACATTAACAATGAATTTTCTGAAAAAGAAATTGATCCCATTTGCAATAGCATCCAAAATAATAAAATAATTAGGAATAAATTTAACCAGGGAGATGAAAGATCTCTACTTTGACAACTATAAGACACTGAAGGAAGAAATGAAAGAAGACACAAATAAATGGAAAGATAGACCATGTTTACAGACTGGAAGAATTAATATGTTTAAAATGTCCATACTACCCAAAGTCATCTATTGATTTACTATAATACTTATCAAGATTTCAATGGCACTTTTTACAGAAGTAGAGAAAACAATCTTAAAATTTATATGGAACCACAAAAGACTTTGAATAGCAAAAGTACTCCTGAGAAAAAAAGAACAAAGCAGGAGACATCATACTTCTGATTTCCAGCTACACTAGAAAGCTACAGTAATCAAAACAGTATGGAACTGGCATCAAAACAGATAAATGGATCAAAGGAGAAGAACTGAGCCCAGGAAAAACCCACACATAAACAGTCAACTAATATTTGACAAGGGAGCCAAGAATATTCAATGGAGAAAAGGCAATCCTTTCAAAAAATAGTGCTGGGAAAATTGGATATTGGTATGTGAAAGAATGAAACTTGATCCCTCACAAAAATAAACTCACAAAAATGAACTAAAAAAAATGTTTCAATACTTAAGTGAAAGACCTGAAACCATGAAACTCCTAGAAGAAAACATAGGAAAAAGGCTTCTTGACATGGATCTTGGTAATGATTTGTTGGAAATCACACCTAAAGCATGAGCAACAGAATAAAAAAGAAACAAGTAGGACTACCTCAAACTAAAAAGAAACCATTAACAAGTTGAAAAGACAATCCACAGAATGAGAAAAAATATCTTCAAAGTATCTGATAAAGAGTTAATATCTAAAATATATAAAGAACTCACAACTAAATAGCAAAAAAGCAAATAACCCCATTAAAAATGGGCAAAGGACCAGAAAAGACATTTTTCCAAGGAAGATATATGAAGAGCCAACAGGTACATACAAGATGCTCAACATCACTAGTCATAGGTAAGTGCAAATAAAAACTACAATGAGATATTACTTCATGCCTGTTAGAATGACCATTATCAAAAAGGTAAGAGATAATAAATGCTGGTGTGGATGTGGAGGAAAGAGAACACTTGTGCATTGTTGGCAGGATTGTAAATTAGTATATCCACTATAGAAAACAGTATGTAAACTCTTCAAAAAATTAAAACTACAATATGGCCCAGCAATTCTGCCTCTGGCAATATATCAAGGGAAACAAAAACACTAATTCAAAAAGATATCTACACCCCCATATTCATAGCAGAATTATTTACAATAGCCAACACAGAGAAACAACTTGAGGGTCTGTTGCTAGATGAATGGATAGAGAAGTTGAGGCAGAGAGACACAGACAGACAGACACATACACACACTGAAGTATTATTCAGCCATAAAAAAAAGAGGAAATTCTACCATTTGTGACAATATGGATGGACCTTGAAGGCATTATGCTAGGTTAAATAAGTCAGATAAATACTGTATGATTTCATTTATATGTGGAATCTTAAAACAATAAGAACAACAACTGCATAGAAAGAGACCAGATTTGTGGTTACCAGAGGCAGGGATAGGGGGAATTGGAGAAAGGTGGACAAAAGGTACAAACTTCCAGTTGTATCATGGGAGTGATCATGGGAGTAAGTAAGTACTAAGGATGAAATGTTCAACAAGACAACTAGAGCTAACACTATGTATGATATATAAGAAAGGTGATAAGAGAATAGATCCCAGTAGTTCTCATCATAAGGATATTTTTTTCTTTCTTTTCATTGTGTCTATATGAGATGATGGATGTTAGTTATTGTGGTAATCATTTCACACTGCATGTAAACCAAACAATCATGGTCTACACCCTAAACATATAGTGATGTATATCAATTATTTCTCAATAAAACTGGGGGAAAAAGTGTATAGTTCATCGTCTTTTAGTTCCATCACGGTGTTAGTTATCACCTATCACCTCCATCTAATTCCAGCACATTTTCATCACACCCAAAAGAAACCTGCTGACAGTCTTGTTTCTTGTGAGTTACTATTCTCTTACTGCTTTCAAAATTTTCAAAATTTTCTCTGCTATTGAGTTTTGTCTATTTGATTGTAATTTTTCTTTAAGTTAAGTCTTTTCATAAAGTTAACTTTTCATGAAGTTAAGTCTCCTTTATGTTCAATCTATTTGGAGTTCTTTGGGCTTCGTGGATCTGGATATTCATTTCCCTTTCCAGATTAGGAAGATTTCTGTATTTCTGCTTAAAATTCTTTTATTGATTACTGAATAATTTGTCTCTGAATATATATACAACTGGCCCTTGAACAACACAGGTTTGAACTGTGTGGGTCCAATTTTATGTGGAGTTTTTTCAATAAATACAGTACAGTTCTCTCACTGTATTTTATCTTTCTCATGGTTTTAACACTTTCTCTAGCTTACTTTATTGTAAGAATACAATCTATAATACATATGATGTACAAAGTTTTGTTAATCAACTTTATGTTATAGGTAAGGCTTCCAGTCAATAGCAGGCTACTTTGTTTTGGGGGGAAGTGAAAGGCTAAATATAGATTTTTGACTTCCCAAGTGGTATGTGACCCTAACCCCCACATTGTTCAAGGGCCAACTGTGCATTAAATAATTAACTATATGCTCTGGCTGTTAAAAATTTCTCCTGCATTAAATTGTAATTATAATTATTATAACTCATCATTGATTTTTCTAAATATAGAGGGGGTTCAGGATGGCAGCATAGGAAGATCCTGAACTCATTACCTACCAGGGACATAACAAATTTTCACCTACATCTGGAATAATTTTCTCTAAAAAAGACCCAAAAAGTGGATGAACAGAGCCTCCACAACAAAGGATAAAAGAGTAGCATCAAAACAGTCAGGAAAGGCACAAACAAGTACAAAACAAAAAAACAAAACAAAATAAACCCCAAACCTGCTCCAGGTACAGAAGATCCACGGTTGGGAGGGCTCTAAAAAATATCAACAATTTTCCCTGGGAAGTGAGGGGTCTGTGCCCTTTATCAGCCACCCCAACCCCTAGATCCTGCATGGGAGAGATGAGACCACAAATGCCTGGATTTAAAAACCAATGAGATTATGTCAAGGAAAATCATAGAATGGAGAAACTGTTTTAAAGGGCTTGCACATAGATTCATTTTCTCTGGAACCCAGCACAAAAACTCCAGTTCAAAAAGTACCTAGAGCACGGGTGAAGGATAACCACTTACTAACCTTAAAGCATCCGTTGGAGAGGCAGGAATTTGTTGGGATTCTTTCTAGAGAAAGATATGTCTCATCAAACTTTTGTGATCTCATTCTAACTTGCTAATGCTAGTGCTGGTGGGCACCATTTCAGAACTCTCTAACTTGCTAGTAACAGAAGGTGCACCTCTCTGAGGTCTCTGCCTATTCCAGTGCTGCAGCTGCACACCACAGTTGTGGTACCACCATAACATGCAGGCATGTGCAGCTCACACAGGTGATGGCCCTTGAGTGCCTGCTCTGAAGGCCAGGAAGGAAAGCACTTCTGAGCTCTATGAGACATCCTTTACAAAAGGCTACTTCTTCAACCCTGGGACAAATAGCGATTTGCCTAATACACAGAAACATACAGAGTCAGGCAAAATGAGAAGACAGAGGAATGTATTTCAAATGAAAGAACAAGATAAAGACTTTAATGAAACAGAGGTAATCAATCTACCTAATAAAAAGGTCAAAGTGATAGTCATAAAGATGCTCACTGAACTAAGAAGAATAAACACAGCAAGTGCTTTAACAAAAAGTTGGAAAATATAAGAAAGTACCAAATACAAATTACAGAGCTGAAGAATATCATAACTGAACTGGAAAAAAAAAAAAAACAACAACACTACAAGGGTTCAATACCAGACTAGATGAAGCACAAGAATGAGTCAGTGAGCTGGAAGACAAAACAATGGAATTCAGCCAGAGAAGCAAAAGCAAAATAAAAAAAAGTTAAAAATTAAAGACACTTAAAGGACCTTTCAAGCAACATCAAGTGAAATAACATTTACATTATAGGGGTCTCAGGAGAAAAGAGCCACAAAACTTATTTGAAGTAATAATGACTGAAAATTTCCCTAATCTGGTGAAAGAAACAGACATCAGATTCAGGAATCCCAGAGAGTTCCAAATAAAATAGACCTAAAATATCCACACCAGGACATATTATAATTAACATGGTAAAAGTTAAAAAGAGAATCTTAAAAGCAGCAAGAGAAAAAACAACTATTATGTACAAGGGAAAACCCACAAGTCTATCAGCAGATTTCTTGTCAGACACTTAGAAGACCAGAAGGGAGTGGCATGACACATTCAAAAATCTGAAAAGAAAAAAACAAACAAACAAACAAGAATTCTCTACTTGGCAAGGCTATCACTGAGAATGGAAAAGAAGAGTTTTCCAGATAAGCAAAAACTAAAGGGGTTCATCACCACCAAACCAATCTTACAAGAAATATTAAAGGGACTTCTTTAAGCTAAAAGTAAATGGAATTAATTAATAATAAGACTACATACACGGGGCACCTGAGTGGCTTGGTCGTTAAGCATCCAACTTCAGCCTAAGTCATGATCTCATGGTTCATGAGTTTGAGCCCCACGTCAGGCTCTTTGCTGATAGCTTGGAGCCTGGAGCCTGCTTTGGATTCTGTGTATCCCTCTCTCTCTCTCTGTCCCTCCCCCACTCATACTGAGTTTCTCTCTCAAAAATAAATAAACATTAAAAAAAAGACTACATACAAGAAGAGGGGGAAAGTGGAGTAACAGGAGGATCCTGAGCTCACCTCATCCCACAAACACGTTGAGACAACAACATTTATTAAAATAACTCTAAAAACATCCTGAAGACTGGCAGAACAGATCTTCCATAGCTAGTCATAGAGAGAATGACATATCCAGAAGACCACAAAAAGGAAGGACATCACAAGCATAGAAGGGTGAGGAGATCAGACTCCACACTGAACATCCCTGGCCTTGGGGACTCACATTGGGAAAATGACTCCCCATAATGTCTGGCTTTGAAAATCAATGGTGCTTTGGAAATCCATCAATTCTGGGAGAGTGAGAGACTAGTTAAGAAACTTAGTCCTGACCCTTAAAGGGCTTAGCCAGCATGCTAAATAACAGCCCAGAACACAGCACAGACATAGCAGTTTGAAAAGTGCTTGGGTGTACATGAAGGATATTTATTGATTAATCTTAGAAAACGTGCTGGGGCGGGGCAGGGATCTTCAGATTTTTTTCAGTAACAAAAGTGCTGGCAGGTATCACTTTTCTTGCCCTCCTACAGTCTAAAGTGTTGGATGCTTGTAGAAGCCAGTTCTAAACTCTCCATTTGCTTCACTAGCACTGTGTACCCTACACTGGCATTCCCTTAAAGAACAATTCCACCTGACTTACCACCTCTGCAAGCATCACTTCAAAGCAACTCCTGTCCCACCACAACTGGCAGGCAGTCCCAGTCAGGACTGATGCCACTCCAAAGTGACTCCTGCCTTGCAGGGTGGAGGAGAGAATCCTACACACCAGCACACCCACAAGTCCTGTAGTCAGGCCTCTTATCTGGCTATGCAGGGAGCAAAACTTGCCCTTTTAGTGCACCTGCACATGTGGCAAAAGCTAATTGTAGACAGGTAGGTTGAGTGCTAACCCTACTTACCAGTGAGCTCACAAAAGCTACAGCTGGGACTCTCAATAATATGTGACTCAAACCCTGCTCAGTGCACCCAAGGCAGGCAAAGTAAATCACTGCAGCCAGCTGAGCTGAAAGCTAACCCCACACACCGGTGTGCCCACAGCAATCATGGCTCAGCTATAACAGAAGGGTGCACACAGCTCACACCCCTGGAGCACCTGGTTCTGGTGACCAGGGGAGATTATGCCATAGGGCACCATAGGACCTCTTCTACACAATGCCACTGCTTTCAAGACCAGGAGATATAGCTGACATAATTAATACATAGAAACAAAGAACATTAGACAAAATGAGGAGACAGAGGAATATGTTCCAAATCAAAGAATAAGACAAAATCACAGAAAAAGAGCTAAACAAAATGCAGATGAGCAATATGCCTAATAAAGGGTCCAAAGTAATGATCATAAAAATACTTTCTGGGCTTGAGAAAATGGTGTATAAACTCAGTGAGAACATCAACAGAGATATAGAAACCATAAAAAAGAACCAGTCAGAGCTAAAGAACATAACAATTGAAATGAAAACTATACTAGAGAGAATCAATAGCAGATTAGAGATTTCAGAATGAATCAGTGATCTAGAAGACAGAATGATAGAAAGCAAAAAGGCTGTAGAGCAGAAAGGAAAAGAATAATAAATGGGAATAGGTTAAAGGAACTCTGTGACATTATCAATTGCAACAACATTTGCATTATAGGGATCCCAGAAGGAGAAGAGAGGGGGCAGAAAATGTATTTGGAGAACAAATAGCTAAAAGCTTTCCTAATCTGGGGAAGGAAACATATCAAGATCTAGGTCACATAGAGATTTTCAAACAAGATGAACCCAAAGAGATCTACACCAAGAAACATTACCAATTAAAATGGCAAAAATCTTAAAAACAGTAAGAGAGAAAGAAAAGTTACATGCAAGGAAAATCCCATAAGGCTGTCAGCTAAGTTTTTATCAGAAACTTTGAAGGCCAGAAGGGAGAGGCATAATATAATCAAAGTGCTGAAAGAAAAAAAAACCTACAACCAAGAATAATCTATCCAGCAAATTTATCATTAAAGATTGAAGAAGATGGAGTATTACTCAGCAATCAAAAAGAATGAAACGTTGCCATTTGCAACTACTTGGATGGAACTAGAGGATATAATGCTAAACGAAATTAGTCAGTCAGAGAAAGACAAATATCATATGAATTCACTCATATGAGGACTTTAAGATGCAAAACAAATGAACACAAGTAAAGGAAAGCAAAAATAATATAAAAACAGGGAGGAAAGAAAAACATAAGAGACAAATATGGAGAACAAACAGAGGGTTACTGGAGGAGTTGTGGGAGGGGGGATGGGCTAAATGGGTAAGGGACATTAAGGAATCTACTCCTGAAATCATTGTTGCACTATATACTAACTAACTTGGATGTAAATTTAAAAAAACAAGTTAAATTAAAAAAAAAAAGATTGAACAAGAGATAAAGAATTACCCAAACTACAGTTAAAGGAGTTCATCATCACTACACCTACCTTATAAGAAATGTTGAGAATTCTGTAAGTAGAAAGACTATAACTAGAAGAAAATTATAAAAAGAAAATATTTCACAGGTAAAAGCAAACATATAGTAACAGCAGTAATCACTTATAAAGCCAGTATGGAATTTAAATGCAAAAGTAGTAAAATCAATTATATCTACAAAAATTAGTCAGGAAATACACAAAATAAAAAGATGTAAAGTATGATATCATATACATAAAATGTGGAAGAGAGTAAAAATGTAGTGTGTTTTTAAAATGTGTTTGAAATTAAGGCACCCATGAACTTAATGTAGACTACCTTAAACATAGGATATTATATATGAATACAATGGTAATCACAAAATCAAAAGTCTATAATAGATACACAAAAAATAAAGAGAAGGGAATCCAAACATAACACTAAAGAAAGCCATGAAAGTATAAGGGAAGAGAGCAAGAGAAGAAAAAGGAATGAGGAAGAACTACAAAAACAATCCAAAAAGAATTTTTTAAATGGCAATAAGCCCATACCTATCAATAATTATTTTAATTTTAAATTTTCTAAATGCTCCAATCAAAAGACATAGAGTGACTGAATAGATAAAAAAAACCAAAAGCCATCTATATGCTGCCTACAAGAGACTCACTTTAGATCTAAACACACCTATACACTGAAAGTGAAAACATGGAAAAAATTATTCCACACAAAAGGAAACAAGCAATAAAAAAAGATGGGGTAACAATACTTAGAAAAAATAGACATTACAACAAAGACTGTAATAAGAGGCAAAAAAGGGCACTGCATAATGATAAAGGGATCAATCCAACAGAGGATACAGTAATTGTAAATATCTATACACTCAACACATGAACACCTAAATACATAAAAAATATTAACAGACATAAAGGAAGAAATTGACAGTAATAAAATAATAGTAGGAAACTTTGACACCCCACTTACATCAATGGATGTATCATGCCGACAGAAAACCAGCAAAGAAACGGTTGTTTGAGTAACACATTAGACCAGAAGGACCTAAAAGTTATATAAGAATATTCCATCTGAAAACAATAGAACATACATTCAACTACATATGAAACATCTTCAAGAGAGATCACATGTTATGTCACAAGTCTAAATAAATTTAAAAAGACTGAAATCAATTTTCTTTTCCAATCACGATGGAAGGAAACTAGAAGTCAATTACACGAAAAAAAAAAAACTGGAAAAACTACAAATACATGGAGATAAACAACATATAACTACGCAGCCATTAAGTCATAGGAGAAATCACAGGAGAAATCAAAATATTCCTAGAGACAAAGGAAAATAGAAATGCAATATACCAAAATCTATGACATACAGCAAAAGTTGTTCTAAAAGGGAAGTTCTTAGCAATACAGGCCTACCTCAAGAAACAAGAGAAATCTCAAATAAATAATTTAACTTTACATCTAAAGGAACTAGAAAAAGAAGAAGAAATGAAGCCCAAAGTTAGAAGAAGGAATAAAGTAATAAAAATCAGAGTGGAAATAAAATGGAAACTAAAAAGACAATAGAAAAGATCAGTGAAACTAAGAGCTGGTTTTTCAAGAAGATACAGAAAACAGATTATTGGTATCAGAGGGGAAGGGGTTGGGGTTCAATGAAATAGGAGAAGGGGTCAATTGTATGACAATGAACTGGTGATGACCAGTTTGTAGTGTATACAGATATCAAATTATAATGGTGTACACCTGAAACTTTTAAAATGTTATATACCTATTTTACCTCCTCAAAATGTAAATACCTAAGTATATTAAACACTTGGTAATTGTAATCATATTTCTGTAAACACATCTGAGATATATGTGGTTTTCCTTTCTGCTCAGTGCCTTTGGATGAATCACTTACTGCTCAGATGAGACAGCATTCAGATTGATAAAATCTTGGTCACATAAATAAGTAAACAATAGAAAGAATCTAATTATAGCAATGTTACTGAATTTTTAAAATTCCATCTGAGTTGGATGCCAAAAACACATAATAATACAACATTATTTTATTTAAATTTTAAATATATTGGGTATCTTCTACTTACTCTTATATATCTATGCCACCTCTTTCACTCTACTTTCTGTGTGTAGGCTAACCAAAAAGACTACATCAACATGCATTCTTGAGGGGCAGCCTGCCCAGCAAGGCAGAGCCTCCAAAGTCTTGCTTGCAAAAGTGGAGGGGATGACTCTGAATTCTGACAGTCAGCAGGACTTAACATCTGGAATGTTAAAAGTCAATAGCTCTGCTCGCAGAGAGTGGGGCAGGCAAGAGGACGCTGGGAGGGAGAGCTGTTGAGCCCCAGAAGACAGAGCTCAGCCTGGCTGGGGAACAAAGGCACTGGCAAGCGCCATCTCCCTCTCCCATCCCCCAGCTGAAATTCCAAAGGGAACCAGTTCCTGTCACTGAACTTGCTTGCACCATGCAAACACCCAGTGCTGTGCTTCTGTGGATCTATCCCTCCCATGGGTTGGCCTTCCTCCCGGTGTTGCAGGGCTCTTCCCCCAGGGGACCACTGAGGGCAAAGCAAGCTAAGCCTGCCCCTCTTGCCTCTGTGCACCTCGCAGAACCACCCCAGCTAATACACCATATCCCATCGAAGAAGTACCACAAGCCTGGCAGTGTGCAAGTAGCCCAGACAGGGGCCATACCACTCCACAGTGAGTCCTACCCCTGGGAGAGACGAAGATAAGGTATACACCAGTCTGACTGTGGCCCCAACGGTGGGCTGGGGGCAGACATCGGGTCAGACTGTGGCCCTGCTCACCAACACAAGTTACTCCGGACAGCACAGGGGAGGTGCCCTGCAGTTTGGAGCTACTGCAGGGACTACCCAAAATGACAAAATGGAAGAATTCTCCTCGAAAGAAACTCCAAGAAGTAGCGACAGCTAACAAATTGATCAAAAACAATTTAAGCAATATAACATAACAAGAATTTAAAATAATAGTCATAAAATTAATAGCTGGGCTTGAAAAAAGCATAGAGAACAGCAGAGAATCTATTGCTACAGAGATCAAGGTACTAAGAAATAGGCAGGAGGAGCTAAAAAATGCTACAAATGAGGTGCAAAATAAAATAAAGGCGGCCATAGCATGTATTGAAGAGGTAGAGGAGAGAATAGGTGAATTAGAAGATAAAATTATGGAAAAAGAGAAAGCTGAGAAAAAGAGAGATAAAAATCCAGTAGTATGACGGGACAATTCGAGAACTAAGTGATGCAATCAAATGGAACAATATCCGTATCATAGGAATTCCAGAAGAAGAAGAGAGAGAAAGGGGCTGAAGGTGTACTTGAACAAATCATAGTTGAGAACTTCCCTGATCTTGGGAAGGAAAAAGGCATTGAAATCCAAGAGGCACAGAGAACTCCCTTCAGATGTAACTTGAATCGATCTTCTGCACGACATATCATAGTGAAACTGGCAAAATACAAGGATAAAGAGAAAATTCTGAAAGCAGCTAGAGATAAACGTGCTCTAACATATAAAGGGAGACCTATAAGACTCGTGACCGATCTCTCTACTGAAACTTGGCAGGCCAGAAAGGAATGGCAGGAGATCTTCAATGTGATAAACAGGAAAAATATGCAGCCGAGAATCCTTTATCCAGTAAGTCTGTCATTTAGAATAGAAGGAGAGATAAAGGTCTTCCCAAACAAACAAAAACTGAAGGAATTTGTCACCACTAAACCAGCCCTACAAGAGATCCTAAGGGGGATCCTGTGAGACAAAGTACCAGAGACATCACTACAAGCATGAAACCTACGGACATCACAATGACTCTAAACCCATATCTTTCTAGAATAACACTGAATGTAAATGGACTAAATGCACCAACCAAAAGACATAGGGTATTAGAATGGATAAAAAAACAAGACCCATCTATTTGCTGTCTACAAGAGACTCATTTTAGACCTGAGGACACCTTCAGATTGAGAGTGGGGGGATGGAGAATTATTTATCATGCCACTGGAAGTCAAAAGAAAGCTGGAGTAGCCATACTTATATCAGACAAACTAGACTTTAAATTAAAGGGATGTAGAAGAAATGAAGAAGGGCATTATAATAATTACTGGGTCTATCCATCAGGAAGAGCTAACAATTATAAATGTCTATGTGCCAAATATGGGACCCCCCAAATATATAAAACAATTAATCACAAACATGAGCAATCTTATTGATAAGAATGTGGTAATTGCAGGGGACTTTAATACCACACTTACAACAATGGATAGATCATCTAGACACAGGATCAATAAAGAAACAAGGGCCCTGAATGGTACATTGGATCAGATGGACTTGACAGATGTATTTAGAACTCTGCATCCCTAAGCAACAGAATATACTTTCTTCTCGAGTGCACATGGAACATTCTCCAAGATAGATCACATACTGGGTCACAAAACAGCCCTTCATAAGTATACAAGAATTGAGATCATACCATGCACACTTTCAGACCACAGTGCTATGAAACTTGAAATCAACCATAGGAAAAAGTCTGGAAAGCCTCCAAAAGCATGCAGGTTAAAGAACACCCTACTAAAGAATGAATGGGTCAACCAGGCAATTAGAGAAGAAATTAAAAAATATATGGAAACAAATGAAAAGGAAAATACAACAATCCAAATGCTTTGGGATGCAGTGAAGGCAGTCCTGAGAGGAAAATACATGGCAATCCAGGCAAGAAAAATCCCAAATACAAAATCTAATAGCACACCTAAAGGAAATAGAAGCAGAACAGCAAAGACACCCTAAACCCAGCAGAAGAAGAGAAATAATAAAGATCAGAGCAGAAATAAACAATATACAATCTAAAAAACTGTAGAGCAGATCAATGAAACCAAAAGTTGTTTTTTTGAAAACAAACAAAATTGATAAACCTCTAGCCAGGTTTATCAAAAAGAAGAGGAAGGTGACCCAAATAGATAAAATCATGAATGAAAAAGGAATTATTACAACCAATCCCTCAGAAATACAAGCAATTATCAGGAAATAGTATGAAAAATTATATGCCAACAAACTGGACAACCTGGAAGAAATGGACAAATTCCTAAACACCCACACACTTCCAAAACTCAAACAGGAAGAAATGGAAAACTTGAACAGACCCATAACCAGTGAATAAATTGAATCAGTTATCAAAAATCTCCCAACAAATAAGAGTCCAGGACCAGATGGCTTCCCTGGGGAATTCCACCAGACATTTAAAGCAGAGATAATACCTATCCTTCTCAAACTGTTCAAAAAATAGAAAAGGAAGGAAAACTTCCAGACTCATTCTATGAAGCCAGCATTACTTTGATTCCTAAACCAGACAGAGACCCATCAAAAAAAGAGAACTACAGGCCAATATCCCTGATGAATATGGATGCACAAATTCTCAATAAGACACTAGCAAATCGAATTCAACAGCATATAAAAAGAATTATTCACCATGATCAAGTGGGATTCATTCTGGGCTGCAGGGCTGGTTCAACATTCGCAAATCAATGTGATACATCACATTAATAAAATAAAAGAACCATATGATCCTGTCAATCGATGCAGAAAAAGAGTTTGACAAAATTGAGCATCCTTTCTTCATAAAAACCCTCGAGAAATTCGGGATAGAAGGAACATACTTAAACATCATGAAAGCTATTTATGAAAATCCCACAGCTAATAGCATCCTCAATGGGAAAAAACTGAGAGCTTCCCCCCTGAGATCAGGAACACGACAGGGATGTCCACTCTCACCACTGTTGTTTAACATAATGCTGGAAGTTCTAGCATCAGCAATCAGACAACAAAAGGAAATCAAAAGCATCAAAATTGGCAAAGATGAAGTCAAGCTTTCACTTTTTGCAGATGACATATTATACATGGAAAACTCTATAGACTCTGCCAAAAGTCTGCTAAAACTGATACATGAATTGAGCAAAGTCGCAGGGTACAAAATTAACGTACAGAAATCAGTTGCATTCTTATACACTAATAATGAAGCAACAGAAAGACAAATAAAGAAATTTATCCCATTCACAATTGCACCAAGAATCATAAAATACCTAGGAATAAACCTAACCAAAGATGTAAAGATCTGTATACTGAAAATTATAGAAAGCTTATGAAGGAAATTGAAGAAGATATAAAGAAATGGAAAAACATTCTGTGCTCGTGGATTGGAAGAATAAATATTGTTAAAATGTCAATACTACCCAAAGCTACCTACACATCCAATGCAATCCCAGTCAAATTGCACCAGCATTCTTCTTGAAGCTAGAACAAGCAATCCTAAAATTTGTATGTAACCACAAAAGACACCAATAGCCAAAGTAATTTTGAGGAGGACCAAAGCAGGAGGCATCACAATCCCAGACTTTAGCCTCTACTACAAAGCTGTAATCATCAAGACAGCATGGTATTGGCACAAAAATAGACACATACACCAATGGAATAGAATAGAGACTCCAGAATTGGACCCACAAAAGTATGGCCAACTAATCTTTGACAAAGCAGGAAAGAATATCCAATGGAAAAAATACAGTCTCTTTAACAAATGGTGCTGGGAGAACTGGACAGCAACATGCAAAGAACGAAACTAGACCACTTTCTTACACCATTCACAAAAATAAACTCAGAATGGATGAAGGACCTGACTGTGAGACAGGAAACCATCAAAACCCTAGAGGAGAAAGCAGGAAAAAACCTCTCTGACCTCAGCTGCAGCAATTTCTTACTTGACACATCTCCAAAGACAAGGGAATTAAAAGCAAAAATGAACTATTGGGACCTCATGAAGATAAAAAGCTTCTGCACAGCAAAGGAAACAATCAACAAAACTAAAAGGCAACTGACGGAATGGGAAAGATATTTGCAAATGACGTATTGGACAAAGGACTAGTATCCAAAATCTATAAAGAACTCACCAAACTCCACACCCAAAAAACAAATAATCCAGTGAAGAAATGGGCAGAAGACATGAATAGACACTTCTCTAAAGAAGACATCCGGATGGCCAACAGGCACAAGAAAGATGCTCAACATCGCTCCTCATCAGGGAAATACAAATCAAAACCACACTGAGATACCACCTCATGCCAGTCAGAGTGGCCAAGAAGAACAAATCAGTAGATTATAGATGATGGAGAGGAAGTGGAGAAACGGGAACCCTCTTGCACTGTTGGTGGGAATGTAAACTGGTACAGCCACTCTGGAAAACAGTGTGGAGGTTCCTCAAAAAATTAAAAATAGATCTACCCTATGACCCAGCAATAGCACTGCTAGGAATTTACCCAAGGGTTACAGGAGTGCTGATACATAGGGGCACTTGCACCCCAATGTTTAGCAGCACTTTCAACAATAGCCAAATTATGGAAAGAGCCTAAATGTCCATCAACTGATGAATGGATAAAGAAGTTGTGCTTTATATATACAATGGAATACTACTTGGCAATGAGAAAGAATGAAATCATGCCATTTGCAGCAACATGGATGGAACTGGAGGGTATTATGCTGAGTGAAATAAGTCAGGCAGAGAAAGACAGGTATTATATGTTTTCATTCATACGTGGATCCTGAGAAACTTAACGGAAGACCATGGGGGAGGGGAAGGAAGAAAAAAAAGTTAGGGAGCCAAACCATAAGATATTCTTAAAACCAGAATAAATGGAGGGTTGATGGGGGGTGGGAGATGGGTACTGAGGAGGGTACCTGTTGGGATGAGCACTGGGTGTTGTATGGAAACCAATTTGACAATGAATTTCATATTAAAAAAATAAAATAATAAAATAAAAAGAAAGATAATCGAGATTCTGCAGTTTCAAGTATGGTAGGAAAGTGTTTGGCTCTAATTTGACATGAGTGTCCTCAAGTTAGCAATGAAAGATACCTTAATTGGTTTATTTACCTTCTAATAATGACATTAATGTTAATTTTAGAAAATTTATTAATTATACATAAGCAAAATGAGTAAAATAAAAATCATCTATAATCCCATCATCTAGGGATAATAATTGTTAACATTTGGTGTATATTGTTCTGGTGGTTTTTTGGGCATGTACTATACAAATCAGTAAGCCTTTGGGTTGAGAGTGCTAGAAACCCTCCCCACCCAAAATGGACTCTTGCTTCCAGTTGAATTTGACCAATCAAGATCCCTTTGTAAAAGATGATAGGAAGAAAAGGATATTTATTCTCCCAGCACCTTCCCTGAAAAGTTATCTCCCTTTCAGTGTGACCGTTTCTACATTGACTATCACCTTCTGGGTTTGGCAAACTCTCCCTCTTTTTTCTCCCTTCAGGCCCAAAGATGGTAACAACCTTCCTGTTACTGTCCACAGGGTATTGCACTATTTGGGGTTTCCCTAAATCCTCATCACATGTATAAATAGTCCATTTATTGAGTCTTCCTTCAACTATTTTCCTAATGTGTGTATGTTTTTTTTTTTAATGAAAAACAAATTTATTCAGAGATATTTTCATGGAAAAATTTACATTCTTCATCTCAATCTAGTAAATAGGACAGCTCTGACTCCACTTGTCTTTGTATTTTAACAAAGCAAGGCTCTGATTTCTCTATTGATATTTGGTGGCTACTTTTTTTTCCTTTCTTTTTAATATGAAATTTATTGTCAAATTGGTTTCCATACAACACCCAGTGCTCATCCCAACAGGTGCCCTCCTCAATGCATATGTTTCTTGCTATGTGATTATGGGTGGTTGCCATGACTCGTTCAGTCCATCAGTGAATAATACAATTATTTTTTCCTTAAGCTTACTGAAAGATAAGAATTATATACCACCTAACTTTCAAAAGGACTTGTTAGACCTATACTCTATCATGTAGTAGCCACTGGTCACATTTGGCTAAATTTAATTGAAATTTAATAAAACTTAAAATGCAATTCCTCAATCACATAAACCATTTTTCAAGTGCTCAGTATTCAAATGCGGTTAATTGGTTCAGCATTGGACAGTGTAGATATAGAACATTTCCATCATTTCAGAAAGCAATGTATTAGACAGTTGTTGAATGGTGACTATGAAATTAAAAATCTATACTGGGATGGCATTTAGTTTTTAAAAATATTCCTTTATGCACTGAAAATTATTTCTCTTGTGTTTACTGAGTTATAAAATCATTCAATTCAAAAGCTATTTTCAAAAATAATTTTTTCCCAAAACAATAATGCATATCAATGTAGATCAAGAAAAACTGGGCATAGAATCTGATGTCAGAATGGATGAAACTTTGGGAGTCTTTTGAAGGAGTTTGCATGTGGAAGTGATATAAACTTTTATGGCCTGAACAGATTGATAGATTTGTCTGCAAATAGGGCCAATAACAGTTGCTCTCATCCTTGCATGCGTGTGCCACTTCTCTTAGCAAGAAAGCAGGGACTATCTTCCATATCTTGAATCTACAATGAACTTGTGATCTGTTTTTGATAAACTGATTGCTACAGAAGTGGTAGTCTGGGATTTCTGCGCCCAGGCCTTCAAAGGTTGTATAGCTTCTGTTTTCAATCACAGGGGTTTTGAAACCAAAGGCCATCTTAAGAGAGGCCATGTGGAGGAAAAAAATGGCCCTGGAACATAAGAGTCTATGAAGGAAAGAGGGAGGGAGGGAGAGAGAGGCCCAGCCAGTCCCCAGACATTTAAGTCAAGCAGCTAAGAAACCAGACTTGCAAATGAAGCTATCATGGATTCTCAAGCCAGTAAAACATGTTGCAGAACTGAGCTTTCCCTTATGAGTACTATTTGAATTTCTGAACAATAGAATTAAATGATTGTTTTAAGTCAATAAATATTGGAGTGGTTTCTTTTGCAGGACTGTTTTATTTTTATTTAATTAATTAATTTTTTTTTTTTTTAGAGAGAGAGTAAGTGAGCAGGGGAGAGGGGCAGAGGGAGAGAGAGAGAATCTTAAGCAGGCTCCATGGAGCCTGACATGGGGCTCAATCCCACAACTCAGGGATTATGACCTGAGCCGAAACCAAGAGCCGGTCACCCAAACAACTGAGCTACTCAGGTGCCCCTGTGCAGGAGTGTTTAGTCTCCATTTTTTGCATGTATTTGATATGTACCTAATTACCATTTCCCATGTGTTATGGACTAAATGCTTGTGTCCCCCCAAAATTCATATATTGAAGCCCTAACCCCTCAACATGGCTGTACTTGGGACAGGGCCTCTGAGTAAGGAATTAAGGTTAAATGAGGGATATGAGTAGGTCCTAATTCAACAGGATTAGTGTTCTTATAAGAAGAGACACCTGAGAACTCTCCACGTGAGCACAAAAGAAAGGCCCCTGGAAGATGAAGCAAGAAGGTGGTCATGTGCAAACCTGGAAAAAATTCCTCACCAGGAACCAACCCAACCAGAGCTCTTATCTTGAACTTCCCAGGCTCCAGACTATGAAAAATAAACTTTAAGCCACCCAATCTCTGGTACTTTGTTATGGGCAGCCCAAGCAGACTGAGACCTCACATTTGCCACTGACTTTGCTGCACTAGACGTGTTGTATCTCCAGGCCATGGCATAGATTATGGAACAACTTGCTGGAAAATTGGGTGGTCAGCCAGGGGAAGTAGCATCAGCTACCTCTCCTAACAGCTAAGACAACAAGGAGTTAGCTGGCCCTAAACCTCTTTGTCCTAGAACACTTTAACAGGAGACATATTCTGTATGCTGTCTTTGATAGGCAAGAGTTAGTTGAGTCTAAAAAGGGTAAAAGACAGAATGGATTATTGTCAGCCATCTTTCAGATTTAACCCCACGTTAAAATGATAGCTCCCTTCACTGCACATGTCTTTCAAGAGATGGAAGTATAAAATGGAGAGCTACCTAAGCCATTCTAGGTGGCTTTAATGCAACTATGATAATAATATTTGGGTAAAATATGAAAATACCAGGACAAATGCTAAACTATATAGTACACTGAAACTATAATCCAGTATTTTGCCAGGTAAACTAAGAAACTTTCAGTTTCTGGTGAATCTACCTTGAAGCTCTATCAAGACTTAACCAATTGACAGTTTTAGTTACACCTGTTACACTCTTTTTTTTTTTTTTTTATAGAGGCTTCTTGTTTATGGAAGTTGATTTGGGAAAAACCTGGTAAAAACAACCTCATAAAACTGGAAATTCCAAAAATCTTTTCCTCACCCCATGAACAAAGCTGTATTTTATGCCAATGTTAACATTCTAGGTTGACTTGAAGGGCCTTAAAAAGGTGTGACAGATGGCTCTAAAGACAGACATTTGGAAATTATTACATATGGACTGCTTAGTAATTTCATTCATGGTTGAAAGTTATGAAGTTTATGATTACACATTTGACAGTATTAAAATATCAACATCTGAGTGGAAGAAATTAATTCTAACTAAATAAAGATGATTTTTTCAAGTTCACGGTATTACATCCTAGATTGCATTTTGAGAATATTTTGTCACACACCCATACCAAAGTAAAATATTCTACTTTGAAAAGTGAAGTTTATTGGGAATTAACAACAAAGGAAAGAGAAGGTACTGAGTCCCTAGTAGCTACAGAGTTTATGAAAAGTGAATTAATCATTGCTGTTAAGTGCATTACCCACAGTTTACATAAATAAATAGAATGACTGATGAGTGACAACGAGCAGGAGATTTGTGTCCATGTGAAAAAAAAAAAACCCACAGATTTCTGCTCTACAATAACCTTTGAAGAGAGTTGATAATGCAAGTAAACAGGCACATTTTAAGTTTTTTCCTTGAAACCAGGCAAAATATGCAACCGGAGACACAGGCCAGGATGCAGATCAATAACATAAATCACCAAGCTCATTCTCACTTTTGAGAATTACAAGCATGCAGAGAGAACATACTTCTTAGCTGACTAGAACGGCCCAGCACACTTTTCACAGTAAAATATTCTAATTCCATGAAAATTGATTAAAATTTTTAATGAAAAAAATCATTTCTTCAGTGTGTCACTTGGATGAAATAGGGCATCTAGGCCTTTAATATTTCTTACTGATGATCTTTTTCTTTCTCTCTGGTAATGCTTTATGCACTAACTGATCTTTTTGATTTGATGAGAGGTTTTTCTACACTGAGAGAATACAATGTGATTGGATTCAAGAAGAGAAGAGGTTAAGTCTTCTTTGACAAAGCCGGGAAAAGACAGCATGAGACGTAGGAGAGGACCCCTGAAAGGTGGGTGCCCATAGGCAGATGGGGTTTAAGAAAGAGTTGGTATGCAGGGTGAGGATCGGGATCCTTGAAAGCCATCCACTCCAGTCTCCCAGGACTGGTCTCCTCGAATTCTGATGTACACCTATCCCAGTTCAAGAGTGCTGCTTCTGTCTTATATTTGGTATCAAGCCTTTTAATTGGTTATCCATAATGGGTTAATATGTACTATATTGCCATAGCCTGTCGTGTTCATTTACCCAGGAAGCCAAGAGTATTTTGTGTGGTTCCTATTTTTGTGACTTAAATTGGATAAGAATTCAAATCTACACATTTGACTCAGTCTCTCTGTGCTTTACTACATGTTTAAATGCTTTAAGATTTATTGAATCCAGGTGTTTTATTTCTCAGTAATTACCAGAACTCACCTGATTCAATTATGCTGATCTATTATTTTTCAAGAAATGCTTTTTAAAAATTCCCTTTCCCAATTAATATAGTGAATTTGTGGCTTTCCTGATCTAAAAATAGTTTAAGAAATTTTATGATCTTATGAAAGACCATTTGAAAGGGTTTCCTGAGGTTTTTTTTTTCTTTCTTTTACTAAAACAAAGCTTAATAACAAAGAATGGTATTTATAGATTGATATTTGGGGCAAATTATAACATGCATTTCTAGCAATGATTTCCACACTTGCTCATGAATACAAAGCAATCTGCTTTGTTTTTCTGGGACTCAAAGTGGATAACACAGTGATGTAACTCCTTATTAAAAACATTATTGCAGCTCCATATTAAAAACATTTTTGCTTAAATAATTAGCATTTTTGCTTATCCATAAAAAAACCACATAAGACAGAAAAAAATGTTTCTCCCAGATGGTCCTTTTTGCATTAATATTACTAACCCAGCCATCAAAAACAAACAATAAGGTGTTGAAATATGTAATTTGGGCCAAAATATCAGAGCCTTGAACTTTCACAGGCTTTTCAATTTTAAGAGGATAGCTGAGTGCACACATGAAGTCAGCCTGGCTGTGACTCTTAACTCTCTTGTGTTTCCCTGTTGTATACAGTCATTGTGTAAACAGTTTCCTTCTTTTGGAGATGGAAGAATGATTACAACCATTCCTGAATTTGGAAAGATGTAAATATTTATTTACCTGCATTAAAAGGGTGGGAAAAACCCAACCTGTTTTAATTTTTATAATGGAAATCAGTTATTTTTGTTTGCCTGATATCTATTTATCTTTTGTGTAGTAGAATGTTTTCTTGGGAAACTACCCCTTTTCTATTCTTATCCACATGAGACTGTAAGCTCACAGGCCTGGGCCTATGATCCAGGTTGGCCAACCAATGAATTAAATTCTTCCAGCTGCTGTGATTGGTTCAGGGAAGGTCTATGCTCCAAAATGTTCCAGTGAAACTAAATCTGGGGAGCTTTATAGAACTATGGGTAAAAGAAAAAAATTATCTTGACCACGAACTGCTGGGGTTACTATACGGAGATAATATCTAAAAGGAAAGTAGAGCTGAAATATGGCAGGGGGTGGGAGGAAGAGAGTACTGGAGTGAGACAGAGAGAGAGCAGACCTGGTGTTGGGTATTTTAATTACATGAGCCAATAATTTTATTCTTTGTTTAAGTCAGTATGAGTTGGATTTTTCTGTCACTTGCACTGAATGAGTCATAAGACAAAAATCTATCCAGATGTGATCATGTTCAAAATGGGACAGTTTACCAAATGTGAGGCCCTCCTATGTGCCAGGTACTCTGCTGGTCCCTGGGGACATGCACAGACCAATAAGATAGGGCTTCTCTATAAAAGGATGCTGTTCCAAACACTTGAACTTATTTCCACCCTTCTAGTGACACTTATGGAATCTATTTTTTTTCTAAAGCAAAATATACTTTTCTAAAGATTTTTGCACATAAGGGGAAAAGACAGGAGGAGAGAATCCTGATTGTGTATTGTTACTATAAGGCAAACATATTTCTTAACTCCTCAAAAAATAGCTAGCACTTCAATAGAATTTTCTTTCTGGACAGACAAAAAAAGAGGGGCCATTATTATTTAAATCACAGCCTTAGGCAGCAATCCTTGAAGAGAAAGGAACATCCAGGGCCAAAGACTATTCACAGAACTACTCAGCTGAAGCTGTAGTTACATATTCATTCTGATGGAATATTAGATAATCAAAAATATTAGACTGCACTGCTAGGTGCACATAGATTGTATATACACACACACATACATACATATATATAATATACGAAGGAGTAAATATTTTGGATTATTGCTGGCTTGTACATGAAGAGGTTTATCTGCTTAAGATTTCTCTTGACCGTTTCAATAAGATACACATACATACACACACCCCACACTGATGAAAAGCATGGTTATCCTCAAGCTCTATTTAATAGAAATTTTATATTTTAAAGCCCCCCAAAACCACCGCAAAGGATGACTCAAATATTTTTAATAAAACAGATCATTTTCTCTTTTTCCGGAAGAAAGGGAGCAGCAGAGATTGCCAGTAATGAGTAGTACTCAATGGGTCCAATGAGTTCACGCACACAGAAGTATGGGTAGTGCAGTGTGGTGAGGAAATACTGTCATTTAGAGAATTATAATGAGCAGAGCTTCTCATTGTTCCAAGTCAGAGGTCATCAAGATCTATGTCCATCTATGAGAGGTGGTCTTATGACTGATTTTCTTCATCCCCACCACCCCCTCAACCCTTCTAGTAGATACTTTCTACTCCCTCACTCCCTGACAGAAAGTCAAGTGGACAGGGAAGTCCATTGTATTCACTGTTATTGCCTCTTTTCTATGCAGAGTTCCCTGGGTTCCTTGAGCAATGGGTGATACCACTTCCTCCACAGACTCAGCCATGGGTGTCCCACTATAGATTATGTCCTGAACTTCAAGTCCTTTAGGAATCAGCTGTTTCTAATCATGCCTTGAGCCATTTCCACCCAGGACACACCTACAGAGGTTCTTATACTGGTCATGCATGGTGTCCCGAATTAGTGTTCCACTAGGCTGATTAAGGCCATGGCATTGAATCACTGTCACCAGTGTAAGCTCTCATCCCTTATAGTCAACTGTATCTTGGGATTTAATTATCCTTGCTGGCCATCTGGCCATCCTCAGGGCTTTTGAGGCCCAGCAGGCCATTTGACAACTTTGAATCTGAAAGTAAAGGAATCTGAGCTGGACACTGACAGATTTGGGGAGTGCTATGAGACCCCGTCTATCCACAGAACCAGAACTTAACCGCACAAAACCCCAGTTATCTCCTCCTCTTAGCACATGGGAGTCTACTTCCTTTACATTTATATCACACAGGGGCTATTCTGGGATTTTGTTGCCCCTATCCCCCCAAAGAAGCCAGCTCCAAAGGTGAACTGACATTTTCATCACTAGAAAAATTCCAACAATTTTTAAGTAACCTGTTTCCAGTTTAAAAGAAAATAGCACAATATATGTATTGTACATTTTTTAAAGAATCAGATAGAATCAAATACATTTAATATTGAAACTATGATGAATGCAGGTTTTAGACAATTAAGAAATAAATCTCAACAGTTCCTGAAATCCATAATATAAATACGAGAGGCCCAATTAACAAAGCATTACAATTAACAGAAGCCAGAATACAAGATCATTTGTTCCATTTATGATGTATTCACATGCACATTGCAGGATCTTAAGAATTTTACAGTAGCCATAACCTTTGCCTCTGGGAACCTCTAATATTAAATTGAAAGAATGCCGTTGTCATGACCACCACAGTGTAAACCTGACACTCCTCACCATTAACATTTTCTCAGATAATGTTTGCATTCCTTGCCTCTTTCATTGTGGGTATTGGGGGAAGGGGAGTATTAATGCAGAAAAGAACAAGTTGGGGAATACAAAAGCATGGAATTGAAATTTGTGAACCATATTCAGGAAACAATGACTTTGGTTGGAGCAGTGGTTTCCATAGGCTGTGACTAGGTGTCTGACTCTTTAAACTTCCCACTGACACACAAGAAGTGGGCATCAAGTGCATAGGCCATGATCTTCTTAGATACTACTATTTGTGTTTTAGGTTTCTTGCTGGCCATCCTCATAATTTGGCATCTTCTTTTTTAGTTATAGGTATATTAGCATCACCTACTAGGGAGCTATCAACTTTGGGTCTCGTTTTTAAGGTGACCTTGAATATATTTCCTTTTATCTGTAAGGATTTCTATAATAAGTTAGGACATATGGGCTTTGTAACCAGACCAGTGGGTTCAAATCCCTGCCCTGTCACTTACTTGCTCTATGACCTTGGGTAACGTAACTAACCCCTCTATGCCTTAGTTTTCTCATCAGTAACAGTTAATAGAATTTCCCTCATAAGCTTACTTTGAGGATTAAATGCACTAATACAGGTATTGGTAAGCTTCTTCTATAAAGAGCCAGATAATCAACAGTTTAGGGTTTGCAGGACATATGGTCTCTGCTGCAAACACTCAAATATACCATTGTAGAGTGAAAAATAGCCCTAGACAGTACATAAATGATTTGGTGTGGTTATTGTCTAATAAAACTTGATTTATGAAAATAGGCAGTGGGATGATTGGCTTGCAGGACATAGTTTGCTAATCTCTGGAATACTTGTGCACCAATACTTGGTTTGGTCCGTTATAAGAACGGTAAATATTACTTTTTGAAATTGTCATCCTCCTCCTCATTATATGTATACCCTCATTCCACAAAGGACTAAAAACCTTATTATGGCTAATTTTACAGTATAGCTCTCAGAGTGTTATGTAGGCTCTGCTGTCACATATATGCATTTCCTAACTCAGCGTCTCTAACCTTCCATTAAAGTCCTTCTAAATGCAGAGGGCAGTCAATTCCCATGTCATTGTTCTTAAGCTGGCAATAACTCTAAAAGTAGAGCATGTCTTTCAAGTGTCATATTTAATCTAAAAAATTCATGTGAATTTTGCATTGTACTCCATAGTATGTGTTTCCTTTAAAACTAAAAATGGTGGTTTAAATCATTTGTCATTGAGTAAGATGTTTACCAAGTATCTGGTTTTTCATGACATGTACATTTATACCAGTTTGAGAAATGTGGCCTGTGATGACAGGAACTTAAAATGTGAGGTAGGGACGCCTGGGTGGCTCAGTGGGTTGAGCGTCCGACACTTGACTCTGATGTCGGCTTGGGCCGAGCAAGGAGCCTGCTTGAGATTCTGTCTCTCTCCCTCTCTCGGCCCCTTCCCTCTGCCCCTGCTTGAAAATAAACAAACAAACATTTAGGAAATAAGATAAAATGCGAGGCAGTTATCTCCTTAGAGATGAATAGCCTTGGAGTTCTATGTGGCTGTTAGATCTTTCTCAAACACAGAGATGGATTAAAGTTAGGAGATAGGGACACGAAAGAATTCATGGAAATTTTAGAGAACTCCATTTATTTCCTCCCACCTGGTAGGTGACTAAGTGCATGTCTTGGCTCCTGTAGCCACAGAAATCTGCACATGCCCACCAGGCTGTGACTGACAGAAACTGCTTGTGGTTGATTCAAGAAATAAAGTCATGAGAAGTAAAATAAACAGAGTAATTTTTGTGTAAGAGATCACTGTTAAGTTGAAGTATATAAAATGTTTAATATTTGTCCGTTTTTGAAATATAAAAGTAGCAGTTTCTATGGTTCAACCTAATATTTCCCCAAAGCTTATTAACCAACAATGTGCATAGCACTGTTTTTTAAGTGAAATATTATAACTGTAAATCATAAGAAAAACACTTTCAGATTCTTTAAAAAAAGTACACGCAGGATGAAGAATGTGGAAATAGAAAGTAAAAGTTAGTGGATAATGCTTAAAACAATTAGAACATTTTATTTTTTGTAGCCTATGGGGTTGCATTGTGATCATGGTTGATAGAATCCTTTCAGACAATTCTGAGAAGCAATCCTGTGGGTGCTTGTTGATCCAGCAGGTGTTAAGAAATAAAACATCAGGACCAGAAGAATAAACCTTGAGCGTTGCACAAAAGTACTTGGAAAGAAGACGTCCCCTGTGCTCTTTATGGCCATAAGCAAAGTGCATTTATTTAACCACTTTATCAGTATGAGATGGAAAGAAAGCAGATGTTGTTTTACTCCTCCTCTGCTATCATCAATTGCCAGATGATTCTCTGCAGCTATATGATGAATTTCTCTTAGCATCACCATTTCCCTTGGTAGGCAGCTTAGTGTCCATGGCAGAGTTTTCAGACTCCTTTATTTAAGACAAGATGTACTCTTTACTAACACTCACTTAAAGCCCAGTCTTTATCTCAAATCTTAAGTCATATGCATGGGTGGAACCACCCAGAGACAGAGAGAGTGACCAAACTCAACAACATCAATGATCTATGAAGAACACAAGCATGATTTAGGCTTTAAACTCTGAAAGTTATGTTGCAAGTCAAGACTTTTGTCATGAGTCATCCCTACCTGCTTCTTTACATTTTAAATTCCCAGATCTGGATCTGGATTGTGAGGAAAAGAGAAACGGAAGCTCAGATGTATGTGTTTGGGTAACTGAGGAAAGCAGAATGTTCCCAAGCACACATGAGTGTTTCTGCACTTAGTTTGGTATACCTTATATAGCCTTGAATTTCAGATTTGCTGCCTTCACTCTGTCTTAAATTTTATAACTTGAAGTTTCAACTGAGTAGGCAGAGAAAAACAAAACAACCAAACCAAGTTCAGAAGGACATATGAACATTAAAGTTTTTCTAAGGGAAACCTAACTGTCAAGCTCACAAGTAGTTTGGCTTCACATGTCATCAGAAATTTGATCCAAATGGAAAACATTTTCTAACTTAAAATATTAAGCATACACAGAAATTGAGAGAATAGTAAACTACCTAGATTCGACAATTTTCAAAAACCTTCCATCCTTGCTTTACCTTTTTATATTTTTATATTTTATATTTAAAATATATTAAAATATAAAATATAAAATTATAAAAATATTAAATTATTTATATTTTTATGTTTTTAATATTTCATGTATTTTTGAGAGAGACAGACACAGAGCTCGAGTGAGGGAGGGGCAGACAGAGAGGAAGACACAGAATCCGAAGCAGGCTCCAGGCTCCAAGTTCTCAGCACAGAGCCCGATGTGGGGCTCAAACCGTGGACGGTGAGATCATGACCTGAGCCGAAGATGGACACCCAATCAACTGAGCCACCCAGGTGCCCCTTGTTGAAGTATTTTAAAGCAAATCACAGTCCCATTTCATTCTACTTCATATATACTTCAGTATGCATCTCCTAAGAATTAAAGATAGTTTCATAACTAAAGCGCTACTTGGGCAAAATTTTAAATGACAATCTATCTCTAAAAAATAAAACTTGTATTTACTGTTTAAATTTATTTTTTTACTATTTCTTTTTGAGAAGCAGGGGGAGGGCAGAGAAAGAGGGAGACACAGAATCCAAATCAGACTCCAGGCTCTGAGCTGTCAGCACAGAGCCCAATGCGGGGCTCAAACTCACCAACTGTGAGATCATGACCTGAGTTGAAGTAGGACACTTAACCCACTGAGCCACCCAGGCACCCCTGTGAGTAAGTTTAAAATTTGCTGCATTGCAAATATGAATATGATTATTCATTCAGTATGAATATGAAGTGCTAAAACTAAAAAGAAGATAAAGGTAAAATAAAATAAGGTATATGGAAGGTCCTATCCTAACCATAAATTCAACCCCTGCTTCACAGGGGCCAGCAGGAGGGAAACTCTAGCAGTCACCAGATTCAGGGTAGATAATGGGGAAATATCACTATTGCTCTGGAGAACCTAGTTTTTCCTCTTTCTAAGGTTTGTGAGAAAATTCTCCTGGTTATCTTCATGAAGAAGGCAGTATGAGATTTATCGGACAATATACTTTGCAAAATCCCCACAATAAACACAAAAGAGGTTCTGTGCTGCCCCTTATTAGAGTGCCCTTGTTGCAGCTAAGGCACAATGCTCAAGTCCAGGTGAGTAAAAGCCATCCAACAAGGCCCTAGAGCTGGGCCCCCGGTCCATCTGGTGGCCCCCACCCCAAGGTACAGCATAAAAACCATTCATTTCAAATAAGCTTTTGATCTCCTTCAGATTCCCATCGTCTCAGTTCCTCATTAATAATACAGCCCTAATTTTAAAAACTCAAATCCAGCTGTTACTACTTTTAAGTGCTGTTATCCACAGCAAGTCAATGTGACACCAAATGTGTCTTCCACGTTCATTCATTATGTGTGAATTTGGCCCATCCACCGGATATTTTTTCCTCCTGTTATTCAAGGGGGTTGCAAATGCCAAAAGCAATCAATCTATGAAGCAAATCGATGTGAACAGCTTTCAGGGAGAAGAGCTAACCCTGCAGCGATCTGCGATCAGTGATCTGTAATTCTTTTTGAAATAGCAGCTGAGCCCGTCTATGGATCTAATAACTAAGGTACCGATGCACTAAAGGATCTGTCGCCCTTCAGCTTTAAAAAAAAAAAAAAAAATTCTCTTACTTGAGGCTAGCTTCAGGGTTTCCAAGCTGCAGGAACAGCTTGAGGCTCGGGCGGCGGTCCCGCTTGGTCAGCCGTAGGGACCCGGCAGCTCCCAGACTCCTCGGCTCCCTCTCACTTGCATGCTGCCACATTGATCCCAGTAAGCACTCTGGCTCCTCAACATCCTACTATCTACCATCAATAGCTCCTTGGAGGGGGCAAAATGCAGTTTCTTTGTGTCTTTAGTATATAGCTCATCATGCTTTTCAAGATTTCCTCCTGGCTTCCGCTAACAGCCTTTGCTTGCTTCCTACAGTTCTGTTCATCCGCAGCTAAATCAACCTGTTTGATGTCGCCATGTCTCAGGAATCCAACCAGAAAACATGTGGAAATCATACATGTAGGTGAGCCAACATCAAGGAACAATAAGAGACAAACCATCTCAATAAACAGGAAGGAACTTTGAATGCACAAAATATTTTCTTGTCAAACTAAAAAAAAAACAAACAAAAATATTTTGGGATATTTAAACATAACCACAATGGTAAAATATGTCCCGCTCCCACATTGCTTATTTTCCTGGGTATAACATTCCTATTTTAAAATTGTAGGAACAGATCCAAGAAACAAATGTCTTTGAAAATTCCATTTTACAGAAGCATCACTGTATACATTTAAGCTTTTTCTTCCTACTGAAAATTATTGCAAACAGCATGAAAAATGTCAATGCAGGAAACAGAATAAAAGTAATGGATGGTCTTTAAAAAACAGAGGGATAAAAATGTTCCTGAAATACTATGCTCAAGTGACTAATGTTAATAGTTAACTGAAATTATTCCCTATAGGCAAGAAAATAAGTAAGATGCCTATGGAGTAACATATAAAATAACAGGAGCAGGGAAAATAAAGTTACAAAAGTCAGTAATATTTCTAGATGATTTTAGGAAGTTGGCAGAGAAAATATCTAACAGTAGGATAAATTTTGTTAATATTGCCCAGGAATGGAAGATTTCTGTTTCTTTTTCCAATATACTGAAAATAATTGTTAGGTGTTTTGTTGTTCTTGGCCTAAAATATTCAGGTTATTATTCTTTCCTGTGTCACTTTGCAGAAATCTTAATTCCTATTCTCTCTCTTTCCGACATATACTCATCTGAACTTTTTAGATTTCTACTGGTGATTAACAGTATTTTAAGTTTCCTAAATTCCGTCCTTTATTTGGAGTCTTTATCATTAAAAAATCTAAATGCTGAATCCTACTTTCCTACATTTGCTTTCCTAGATTCAAAACAGCAAGCATCTCACACATGCCTCACCATTACTCCATTTAATTGAAGGCTCCTTGTTAGTATCGTGTTCAGTACCCAGGGAGTCCCAGTACCATACAATCAAGGAATTCACAATTAAATTACAAAAAAATTTGAGGCTAACATGCAGATACTTGCCTGGAGGCGGTGACCTTCAAGCTCCCTGTTAAAGAACAGGAGAGATTTAGGTGTAGAGGACAGAGGAGACTATTCCAAATAGAAAGTTTGATAGGTAGACCACTCAGCTGCAGAGGGGACACTAGAGGGATGCCTGGCAGAGAGAGAAGGAGAAGCAAGTTTTCTTTGCTTAGGATCGATGACCATAAATGCCATCCTGCTGACAAAGTCCAGTGCAAGCTCTAGGAGGTGTTGTATTCGACACACCTTCTTTAGTTCCACCTGGGGAAAGCAGTGTCACTTCCTCACCTAACACACCCAAAACCACACGGAAGAAACAGGCCCCAGAAACCAGGGTGCATGAGGAGCCACTCCAGGGAAGGTCTAGGCATGATTAAAATGTTTGGTAATAAAATGCTCCACACCACTTTAGATACTACATTGCCCTGACTACCTAGCTCTTCCAATACAGAGAGCCCTTCTGGAACTCATCAGCATTTCCATCCACCATGGCAGAGTCTTTTTTATCCTAATTAAGGGCTTCCAATTCTTAATTACCTAAATCTCTCTGGGGAAGTCTCAATATACAAATCACAGATTGATTTGTTTGTGGTGGGACAAAATGACTGTGCATTCCCTTTAGTTTAAAGTTTTCTTCTAAATACCTATAAGAATCTATGATTGAGGTCATACTTTATATCAAATAGTAGCATATTACAGGAGGAGAAATTCTCAATGACCCAATCCATGCTCATATGTACATGGTACCAAGTTTTACAATCAGGTTCCAAGATTGGAATAGAGAGGAATAAGGATTAGAGAAGAGCCTTTAATTTACTACTTGGTACTCTAATTTGGAGTAATAAATGAGTGTGAATATTCACTCTACCTTAAAAATTAAGCCCCAAATCCCACATATATTGGGGGGTGTTATCAAGCTATAATTGACATATAACATCATGTAAATTTGAAGTGTATAATGTACCCTAGGATAGCAACTGTCAAACATACAAAACAGTATATATTGTTAGCTCTAGTCACCATGTACAGACATTAGCTCTCCAGACTTACTCATCTTACAACTCAAAGTTGTACCCTTTGACCAACATCTCTCTATTCCCTCCTGCCACTCAGCCCTGGCAACCACCATTCTATTCTCTGTTTCTATCAGTTCCATGTTTTTAGATTCCACATTTAAGTGAGATCACATTTAAGTCAGTCAGTATTTCTTTCTCTGACTTATTTCACTTAGCATAATGCCCTTAAGGTCCATCCATGTTGTCACCAATGGCAGTATTTTCATCTTTATGAATATTACATTTTATTCATATGTATATGATATATATATATACACATATACATATATACATATATACACACCACATTTTCTTTAAAATTTTTTAGTAATCTTTATTTTTCAGAGAGAGACAGAGTGCGAGTGGGGGAGGAACAGAGAGGGAGGTATATATCACATTTTCTTTATCCATCCATCTGTTGGTAGACACTTAGGTTGTTTCCACATCTTAGCTATGTGAATAATGCTGCTGTGCACAAAAGGGTACAGGTATCTCTTCCAAGTAATTTCATTTCCTTCAGTATATACCCAGAAGTGGGATTACTGGATCATATTATAGTTTTATTTTTAATTTTTTGAGGAACCTCCATATTGTTTTCTATAATGGCTGCACCAGTTTACATTCCCACCAACAGTGCACCATGGTTTCCTTTTCTCCACATCCTCCCCAGAATTTATTATCTCTTATCTTTTTTACAATAGTCATTCTAACAGGTGTGAGTTGATATTTCATTATGGTTTTGGTTTGTATTTCCCTAATGATTAGTGATGTTGAGTACCTTTTTCTATACTTGTTGGCCATTTGTATGTCTTCTTTGGAAAAATGTCTATTCAAGTTTTCTGCCAATTTTTAAATTGGATTGAGTTTTTTGTTGTTGTTGTTGTTGCTATTGGTTAGAAGATCCTCATATATTGTTGATAATAACCAACTCAGGTATATGGTTTTGCAAATATTTTCTTCCATTCCACAGATTGCCTTTTCATTCAGTTAATTGTTTATTTTGTTGTGCAGAAGCCTGTAGTTTGATGTAATCTCACTTTTTGATTGCTGCTTTTGTTGCCTGTGCTTTTGTCATATCCAAAAATCATAGTCAAGACTGTTGTCGAGGAGATTTTTCTTTAGCTTTTGTTCTAGGAGTTTTATGGTTTCAAGTCTTACATTTAAGTCCTTAATCAATTTTGAGTTAATTTTTAGTAGTTGTGTAAGATAGGGTTCCAATTTCATTCTTTGCATGTGGATATTCAGTTTTCCCAATACCATTTATCGAAGAGACTGTCTTTTCCCTATTGAGTATTCTTGGCTTCCTTATCAAATATTATTTGACCATATATATATATGGATTTATTTCTGGGATCTCTGTTCTGTTCCATTGGTATATGTATCTGTATGCTATCACCATACTGTTTCAATTACTGTAGCTTTGTAACATAGCTTGAAATTAGGAAGTGTGATCCCTCCAACTTTGTTCTTTCTCAAGATTTCTTTGGCTACTCAGGATTGTTTATGATTCCATACAAATTTTAGGATTTTTTTCTCTTTCTGTGAAAAATGCCATTGGAATTTTGATAGGAGTTTCATTGAATCTATAGACCACTTTGGGTAAAATGGACATTTTATTTTTTTATTTTATTTTATTTTATTTTTAATATATGAAATTTATAGTCAGATTGGTTTCCATACAACATCCAGTGCTCATCCCAAAAGATGCCCTCTTCAATACCCATCAGCCACCCTCCCCTCCCTCCCACCCCCCATCAACCCTCAGTTTGTTCTCAGTTTTTAAGAGTCTCTTATGCTTTGGCTGTCTCCCACTCTAACCTCTTTTGTTTTTTCTTCCCCTCCCCCATGGACTTCTGTTAAGTTTCTCAGGATCCACATAAGAGTGAAAACATATAGTATCTGTCTTTCTCTGTATGGCTTATTTCACTTAGCATCACACTCTCCAGTTCCATCCACGTTGCTACAAAGGGCCATATTTCATTCTTTCTCATTGCCACGTAGTACTCCATTGTGTACATAAACCACAATTTCTTTATCCATTCATCAGTTGATGGACATTTAGGCTCTTTCCATAATTTGGCTATTGTTGAGAGTGCTGCTATAAACATTGGGGTACAAGTGCCCCTATGCATCAGTACTCCTGTATCCCTTGGGTAAATTCCTAGCAGTGCTACTGCTGGGTCATAGGGTAGATCTATTTTTAATTTTTTGAGGAACCTCCACACTGTTTTCCAGAGTGGCTGTACCAGTTTGCATTCCCACCAACAGTGCAGGAGGGTTCCTGTTTCTCCACATCCTCTCCAGCATCTATAGTCTACTGATTTGTTCATTTTGGCCACTCTAACTGGCATGAGGTGTGGTTTTGATTTGTATTTCCCTGATGAGGAGCGACGTTGAGCATCTTTTCATGTGCCTGTTGGCCATCTGGATGTCTTCTTTAGAGAAGTGTCTATTCATGTTTTCTGCCCATTTCTTCACTGGATTGTTTTTCGGGTGTGGCGTTTGGTGAGTTCTTTATAGATTTTGGATACTAGCCCTTTGTCCGATATGTCATTTGCAAATATCTTGTCCCATTCCGTTGGTTGCCTTTTAGTTTTGTTGATTGTTTCCTTTGCTGTGCAGAAGGTTTTTATCTTCACGAGGTCCCAATAGTTCATTTTTGCTTTTAATTCCCTTGCCTTTGGGGATGTGTCGAGTAAGAAATTGCTGAGGCTGAGGTCAGAGAGGTCTTTTCCTGCTTTCTCCTCTAGGGTTTTGATGGTTTCCTGTCTCACATTCAGGTCCTTTATCCATAAAATGGACATTTTAATATGAACTCTTCTGATCCATGAACATGGGTTATCTATGGGATATAAACTTATGTCAATCTCTTTAATTGACGTCTTATAGTTTTATGTATAGATCTTTCATTTCCTTGGTTAAATTTATTGCTACGTATTTTATTTTTTTGCATGGTATTGTAAATGGGCTCATCCACTCATTTTTTTTCAAGATAGTTAATTGTTAGTATAGAAATGCAACTGATTTTTGTATGTTGATTTTGTATCCTAAAACTTTACCCAATTCATTTATTAGGTCTAATCGTTTTTTGAGAGTCCTTAGGATTTTTTATATACAGAATCGTGTCATCAGCAGAGATAATTTTAATGTTTTCTTTCTGATCTGGTTGCCTTTTATTTCTTTTTCTTGCCTAATTGCTCTGGCTAGGACTTACAGTATTATGTTGAAGAAGAGTGATGAGAGTGGGCACCTTTGTCTTGTTCTTGACTTTAGAGGGAAGCATTTTAACCTTTTAAACTGAATATGTTAGTTGTGAGATCATATATGGCCTTTATTATGTTGAGCTATGTTCCTTATATACCCAAGTTTGTTGAGAATTTTCACCATGAAAGGATGTTGAATTTTGTCAAATGCTTTTTCTGCATCTGTTGAGATGATTATATGATTTTTGTCCATAATTTTGTTAATCTGGGGTATCACATTTACTGACTTCCATATGTTGAATCATCCTTGCCATCTCAGGGATAAATCTCACTTGATCATGATGTATGATCCTTTCAATGTACTGCTGAATTTGGTTTCCTAATATTTTTTTTTTAAGTTTTGCATCTATATTCCTCAAGGATATTGGCTTATAGTTTTCTTTTCTCTTAGTACCCTTATCTGGCTTTGGTATCAAGGTAATTCTGTCCTCATAAAATAAATTTGGGAGGGCTTTTTCCCCTTCAATTTTTGGAAGAGTTTGAGAATAACTGGCATACATTCTTTTTTAAATGTTCAGTAGGATTCAACTGAAGGCATCTGTCCTGAGCTTTTCCTTGTTGGGAGGTTTTTGATTACTGAGTCAATCTCCTTATTTATTATTGGTATATTCAAACTTTGTTTCTTCATGATTCAGACTTGGTAGATTTATGTTTCTAGAAATTTATTATTTCTTCTACATTGTCCAATTGGCAAGCATATCATTTTTTTTAATGTTTATTTATTCAGAGAAAGGGTATACACAAACAAGGGAAAAGCAGAGAGAGGGGAGGAGAGAGAGAATCCCAAGCAGGGTTCAGGCTGTCAGTGTAGAGCCTGATGCAGGGCTCAGTCCCACAAACTATGAGCTGAGCTGAAATCAAGAGTTGGACACTTAACCAACTGAGCCACCCAGACACCCCTTTAGTAGTCTATTATTATCCTCTATATTTCTGTGATATCAGTTGCAATGCCTCCTCCATTTATAATTGTATTTGAATCCTCTTTTTCTGTTGGAAAGTCTAGTTAACGATTTGTCAATTTTGTTTATATTAAAGAAAATCAACTCAGTTTGTTGACCTTTTCTTTAAAAAATTTTTTTTAATGTTTATTTTTGAGAGAGAGATAGAGTGAGAGAGAGAGAAAGAAAGAGCATGAGTGGGGGAGGGGAAGAGAGAGAGGGAGACACAGGATCTGAAGCAGGCGCTAGGCTCCGAGCTGTCAGCACAGAGCCCGATGTGGGGCTTGAACTCACAAACTGCGAGATCACGACCTGAGCCAAATTTGGATGCTTAACCAACTGAGCCATCCAGGTGCCCCTAATCTTTCTATCATTATTCTATTCTCTATCTTATTTCTTCTCTGGTCTTTATTATCTTCTTCCTTCTGCTAACTTCGTTGTGTATTTGAGATATTTGTTGTTTTTTTTCTTAACGTAGTTATTTATCACTATAAACTTCCCTCAGCATTGCTCTTGCTATATAAGTTTTGGTATGCTGTGTTTCCATTTTTGTTTTTTTTAATGTGTTGATTTCCCTTTTAATTTAATCTTTGACTCATTGGTTGTTCAGGAGTGAGTTTAATTTCCACATATTTATGATTTTTTCGTCTTTTTCCCTGTTACTAATTTCTAGCTTCATACCACTGTGGTTGAAATTATACCAAATATCTTTTCCAATTTTTAAAAATTTGCTAAGACTTGTTATGTGTCCAAATATGTGATCTATCCTGGAGAATATTCTGTGTGTTCTTGAAAAGAATATATATTCTGCTGCTATTTTATGGGATAGTCTATATATGTCTTTTAGGTCCATTTGTTTTATAGTGTTGTTCAATTTAGTTGTTTCCTTATCGATTTTCTGTCTAGATGATCTATCCACTGTTGAAAGTGGAGTATTAAAGTCCCTACTATTACTGTATTGTTGTCTATTACTCCTTTCAGATCTATTAGTATTTGTTCAATGTATTTATGTGCTCTGATGTTCAGTGTATATATATTTACAATTGTTTTCTCTTTTTGATGAATTGACCCCTTTATCATTACAAAATGACCTAGGACTCTTGTTACGTGTGTTAACAAAGCCTTTTTTACCTAATAAAAGTATGGCTACCCTGCTCCTTTTTGGTTTCCCTTTGCATGGAATAGATTTTTCATCTGTTCACTTTGAGCTTATGTGTGTCCCTGAAGCTGAAGTGAGTCTGTTGTAAGCAGCATATAGATGAATCTTTTTTTTTTTAAACCATTCATCGACTCTATGCCATTTGATTGGAGAACTTTACCCATGTACATTTTAAATAATTATGGGTAGATAAGAACTCACTATTGCCATCTTGTTAATTGTTTTCTGGCTAGTTTGTAGTTCTTTTGTTCCTTTCTTCTGTGATTGCTGTGTTCCTTTATGAAATAACGCTTTTTCTATAGTGGTATACTTAGATTCCCTTTTTATTTTGTGTTTATTTACTATAGGTTTTTATTCTGTGATTACCCTTCAGCTTATTTGAGACGTCTTAAACTGATAACAGTTTAACTTTGAGCACATACAAAAACTCTTTTATTTCCTTCCCCACATTTTGTGTTCTTGATGTCACACTTCACATCTTTTTATATTATGTATCCATTAATAATTGTAATTATATCTGTTCCTAATACTTTTGTGCTTAAGCCTTTATACTAAAGTGGTTAAGACATCACCATATAACATTAGATAACATTAGAGTAACTGAATCTATATACTTGCCTTTGCCAGTGCTTTTAAAAATTTTTATGTTTTCACATTACTATTGGTGCCCTTTTGTTTCAACTTGAAGAACTTCTTTCAGCATTTCTTAGGCAGATTTAGTGATGATGAATTCCTTCAACCCTTGTTTGGAAACTGTTTCTCTCACCCTTATTTCTGAAGGACAAATTTGATGGGTAACATATTCTTGGTTGGAAATTTCTTCCTTTCAACACTTTGAATATATCATTCCATTCTCTTCTGGCCTGCAAAGGCTCAGCTGAGAAATCTGCTTATGGGCGTCCCCATGTATAAGATAATTTTGTTTTCTCCTGCTGCTTTTAAAATTATTTCTTTTCTTTGATTTTAAATGCTTTTGTTATAATGTATCTTGGAAAAAATTTTGATTTGAAACTTTGAGGTGACTTAATAGCTTCATAAACTTGGATGTCCAAATCTCTCCTCAAGTTTATGTTCTTAGCCATTAATTCTTTTTTTAAAAAATATTTATTTATTTGAGAGAGAGAGTGGGGGGTGCACAGAATCTGAAGCAGGCTCCAGGAACTGAGCTGTTAGCACAGAGCCCGACATGGGATTCAAACTCACAGAGTGTGAGATCATGACCAGAGCTGGCCAGAAGCTTAACCGACTGAGTCATCCATGTGCCCCTTAGCCATTAATTTTTTAAATAAGCTTTTCATCTCTTTCTCCAACTCTTTTTCTGGACTCCAATGATATGTAGATTGTTTTTTCTTAATAGTGTCTATAAGACCTGTAGGCTTTCTTCATTCCTTTTCATTCTTTTCTCTTCTTTGATTAGATAATTTCAAATGACTTGTCTTTGAGCTCAGTGGTTCTTCTGCTTAATCTAGTAGTCTGCTGCTGAGGCTTTCAATCGAATAATTTAGTTCAGTGACTGTATTCTTCAGCTCCAAAGTTTGTTTGGTTCTGTTCTCTCTCTTTGTTGAAATTCCCATTTTGTTCTTATATTGTTTTCTTAACATCATTAAGTTGTTTATGTTTTCTCTTGTAACTTTCTGAATATCTTTAGAACAATTATTTTGAATTCTTTGTTGGGAAATTCCTGTATCTCCATTTCTTTGGGGCCAGTTATTGGAGGTTTACTGTATTCCTTTGGTGGAGTCATTTTTACCTGATTCTTCATGATCCCAGTAGTCTTGTATAGATGTCTGTGTATTTGAAAAAGCAGTCACTCCTTCTAGGCTTTCTGGACTAAGTTTGGTAAGGAATGACTTTTACCGATAGGTTGGGGCATGTTGGAGCATTCTGTGACCCTGGGTCTACTGATGCAGGCCACCAAGAGCTGGGGTGTGTTGTAGCACCAGATTGGGGAGGATGTATTGACCAGCCTTTTGCAGTCCACAACAATTAGATGGTCTTTATTGAGCACTTTAGTGGTGGGGGCTGTCAGGATCCTCAGCAGTGCCTCCAGGTATAGTGGCTAGGAATGAGGGCAAGCAGGAGTAGTACCTGGAGCTGGAGCTATGCACATGTTTGGTAGTAGGGGCCATCTACAGGTGCCTGTGTAGTGGTAGGGGCTAAGAGCAAACACATGTAGTGATGAGGGCCAGAGCAACTAGCAAGGGTCAGGGCCAACTATAAGCACACTGGTGGCTGTGGTGGTACTGGCTGTTGGTAGGTACTACTGTGACTTCGGTCTTCCCTGGGTGAGCCCATCACAGCGGAAGCCAGTGACAGTTGCCAGGCTGGTGGCAAGCAAATGCATAGCTGGAGGGATCAGCCCTGGGTATGCACACTGTTGTGAAAGTCAGCTGTGGAGGTGTAGTATAATGTCCTACACTCACATAGCCACAGAGGCCTGGGCTTCCAGTGTGGTTCCCAGTCTCTGATGAGAGTGGGAATGGGGAGGGAGCAGGGTGGACTCAGGTGGCTGGTGTCAGCAAACACAAATACCTGTGGGGTAAAAGCTCGTGAAATCTGCAGGGGGTCTATGGCAGCCTTGTGGACTGTTGAGTTTCTTCCGTGGCAAAAGATGCTGAGGTCATTTGCAGAGCACATCACTGTGAAACTCAGTTATTCCCTCAGTATGGTCAATACTGGTAGATCCTGCTTTTCTTCATTCCTAGCTGTCTCTGTTTCAGTTTTGCTAATCTCTGGTTGGAGTGAAACTGAAGTGGGACCTTCATGTAGTATCTTGAAAATCTGGGGAAACTGGTTGCTCATCATGTTCTTCCTTTCCACAAAAGAGGAAATCTTTCTCGTTAGGGAGTTCCTCTTGGTGCTCATCAAGGCTGGCTTGGTGGCTGAGATGATGCAGGCAAAATGAAGCTATTCGTCCTTCTCTTCGTGTGCTGTTATTTTCAAGGTTTTTGCTCTGCTATGTTGCCAAAGTTTCTTAAGTGGAATCCAGAGCTCTCCCAAAGCTGGATTTTGAGATATAGCTTTTTAATTGGTCTTTGTTGGGAAGATGGAGTCTGGGGTATCCTATTCTGCCATGTTGGTGACAGCATTCTGGAACTTGGTCATTTCTTCTTCTCAGGGAGAACAGAGTCCTTCCATGTAGAATCTGACACCCAGAAGCCTACATATTTTTTCAGTTGTTGCAGAGTATGGTGAGTATCCTGGAAAATCTGTTTTTCTAAGGGGCACTTTCTAAGTTCTCATGAGGACAAAAAAGATCTTCCGTAAGCCCAGAACTACAGCTCCAACTGCTTCACCAAGAATTATCTCCATTCTGGCATAGCTTGAGGTCTATTGGACTATTTGTCTTACAGTGAAAACTTTATCAGTCTTTTTGCCATTTTTCCAGCTAGCCAATATCAAGGACATTTGCCTTCTGAGTTAAAATGAGTAGCAAGACACAAGACTATTTTCAATTCTGGGCACTATTCCAAAAACATAGAAATTGGGAATGATTCTCTTGAGGAGAGATTTCTAAGTATTGCAGGTATCATTTGGACATCAGCTATATATCCTGATACTTATTTCTAGTTGAAATAGTAAGACATTATATACCAACTCCTCTTAAACTTGGCCTACCAAGGGCCTCACTTCTAGATACTATCATTTTGGGTAGCAGTTCCTTTTAAAAAATTGACTGTAAGACACTCAGTAATGATAACCAACATCAGTTATCTGCATGATAACTTTAGTCATAGTATCACATATTTTAGTACTAGATGTGTTGGAGCTGCATACAGTTATTATGATTCAGTCATCCTAATAATCCTTTATTCATTTTTTCCAGCTCTCATTTAATGGTCACTAATGAAAACATAATAAACACAGAGCTCCTAGCAATAAATATGTCCTGGGGAACTCAGTTCCTTGGCTTTTGCCTTGGCTTACCATCTAAAAATGCCTGTGACTCAGATAGTCTTCCATTAATACTGGTTTTCAGCTCTGTTTCTATTGTGTGATCAAGACATTGGATGTGTCCAGATCCAAGGGCCTTTCTCTCTCCAGTCTAATCAGTATGAAAAACATCCAACATAGTAAATGCCACTTTAATTATAAGCTTGTTCCAACTGGATTAGAATCAAAATAAGCATGCTTAAGACAAAAACTGTATCTGAAAGGCAAAATTAGTAATTGAACTTCTGAGATAAAAATGGACTTCTATTTAATGATTAGTGATTTTCTTTTCTAATTCTTATTTTAATACTCTCGCTTCCACCATAAACCTATACTACCCTCCAATCCCATACGTTATGTATTAAGTAATTCAGTTCCCTTTTTAATTGTCTTTTATTTACCTTTCTCACATCACTTTGGGTTTACTGACTCCCCACTTCAGGGCATCCCAAGTTTTAGATGCAGATGCTAAGCACTGCAGAGAAGCCCTAACTTTAGAGGTCAGTACGTAGAAACTAGTACGTGGTGACTTTAGAGTTAGACTTAGTTTCAAATTCTGACTCCAACACTTAGTAATAGTATAGCTTGCACACAGTATTTACGTTTCTAAGCTTCCATTTCCTAAGTCACAAAACAGGAAGAAATCACATTTATTTCACAGGCTGGTTTTAAGAATAAATAAACTAATATAGGTCATGCCCTTGGCAAAAGACTGCCAAATTCTATAAGGTCACCTGACAAATGCTACTTATTGATGGAAGTAAAAGCATGCTCATCAGATCTATCTGTACATCTGGAATCAGCATGACTTGAGTTCAAATTCAGATCTGGCTCCTGAGAGTTACAAGACCTTGGTCAAATTGATTAATTTCTCTTTGCTCTGTTGTCTCTTTTGCAAAAGGGGAATAAAAACACCTGTCTCATAGGAATAATTTCTAGGATCTATGTTGATTAATACAAGCTTCTTACTAAAAGATCAGTATCAGGCTATACAGTATCAGGCTTTGTACATATAGAATAAAGTGACCATCATACATCTTCCTCTGAAATACCCTGATAATGAGAATGAAACATGACTATCATCTTGTAAAGGTTTCCAGGGGCAGTTACTCTTGTATCCCATGGCCATAACTATCACCTTCTTTTCAAATCATTCAGTAACAGATTTTTTTACTTTACGTGAGGTTCTCTGTGATTAGAATAGGTAGAGTTTTCTTGCTTTGTATTCACTCTACAGATGCAGATTATAATAGGAAGGAAACCAGTATAGCTGAGCTTAGGTTGAGGCTGATAACAGATTCCAGAAACCACAGTGGCCTATTGTTGATAATGTTGAAGAACTAGATGCTTCAGATGTTCTAAAAACAGGATTCCTTTTTCTATGTAGATATAAAAATACTACTTAGGAACCAACTACATTTTAACAGGCTATATAAAAAAGAACAAGTAAGCTATTTATTTTACCATTAGCAAAGGGCCTTGTCGTAGGTTGTATGACTGTCCCCATTTGCTGCTGCTCTCAGTGAGGTGACTATACGTTTGCATTTCCATTAATATCAGGTTTCATTTAGCTTGATCTGGCCAATGAAATGTGAGCAGTACGCCCCTTCCAAACAGAAGCTTTAAGAGCCTCTGCTAATTCTTTGCTCTTGAGAATTCCTTCAAAGAATCCTAATGGTTCCTTTATGTGGGTCAGAAGTACGTGATGGTCACTGGACTTGATTGGTCTCTTCTAAGCAATGCTGCAAAGATCAGTACAGTATATCTAGCACTTCACTTTAGAACGGAGAAACACTCTGTTTTCAGTCAACACAAACTTGTACACAAGTGTATGTGTACACACACATATGCCTCATATACATTTATTTTTTCTAGACCATTGAGTAAATTTCCCTGCCTTTTGTTATCTTATGTGAGATAATTTGACTTCTTAATGCAGTTGGAAAATGTGGTGCAAATGATACTGTAGTAAATGAAAGAACTTCATCAACTTCTAATTAGAAATTGAATCACTATGTGAATAGCATAATAAAATAGCCTACTTTTAGTAATCTACAATAGAAATTGGTTCACAGAAGACTTTACTGAAAGGATAAGATTTAAAAGCTCTAATTAAATTTATTTTAAGATCTATCTCCTTAACTGCCAGACCAGCACTGTCCGATAGAACTTTTCATAATGAGAGAAGAATCCTCTATTTCTACTGCCCAATATGGTATCCACTAGCCACATGTGGCAGTTGAGCATTGGAAATATGCTAGTACAACTGAGGAACTGAACTTTAATTAAACTTATACTTAAATTTAAATAATCACTTATAGTTAATAGCTACTGAATTGGGCATTCCACCCTAGACCTTACATTGGAACATTATCTTTTCCTAATAATTGAAAAACTCTTTCATGTTACTATATTTGGCACTAAGAAACATATGTATGTGTATATATGCGTGCATGTGTATATATATGTACATATCTGTATCTTTCTAGTTATCTCTCTATGCAAGTATACCCTTTTATATTCAGGCACTCATATCACCATAGATGCAAGAAAATATTGCCTGATCTGTTTCAGACTCAAATGGGTACTCTCAATTCAGAGCTAATCAGCTTCATGGAGCAAATGTTATAATAAAGCTTTTCCCGATAGTCCTAATATGCAAGCAGATAGTCCCACATCCTAGAATCGTAAGTCAAAGACATTCTTATTTGGTTCATCCATTGACCTAGAAAGAAATACTCCCAAATTATCCTGACAACTTCCAATATTGTACTTCTAAATCTCTATACTTTAGCTTTTTATCTTTATACTGGAAATTAGATTCCCAATTTCCTCAAACAAGCAGATTTGGTTTGCCCCAGTCACTGAATTGAAACTGAACTATAGTTCCATCTCACTATACAATTAAATAAGAAGCTGTGCCCCATTTTCAAAAGATTCACCTCACTGCAAAGGTATAATACTCTGGGGTCTACTATAATGGTTAAGACCATGGGGTTTGGAATAGTAATTCTTGATATAATTATTTGTGAAGACTGGAGGCTCATGTATTATTAGGGACACTTGGACACTGATTCTTTTCACTTTCTATGGCTTTGCCTTACTTGGTGAACTCTCTTAGGGGCTAGAGGTAAGGAAATCCTCTTCAAGACAGGCCGTGCTGGTCACTGCCTGGAGAGGTTCTTTATCCTTGGCTAATTAACTAAGACATTTAATCTATTCTTAATGAGGGTGTGGTGTGTTCTTTCCCTTTTAATTATAGAGCACCAGAAAGACCTGGCTCTACTTCTTAATCACAATATGAGAATTAATTCATCTATAGGACTTAGCATAGCAAATAACTAATATCATTCTCCCAATAATCGGTGATTGATGTTGTTTTGTTTTTATTGAATTTTAAAATTGAATGTAATTTTACTCAAAGAACAACGACAAAACTTCTAAGGAGCATAATATCTTTTGGAATAAAGTAAAAGACTATTAGATAGAAAGAGATAAAGCTACACCAAGCATATTGATACCAAAAGTATTACCAAATGTAAAGTTTTATAGTTTTCTATTAAAAAACAAAATATGATGTGGGACATCTGGGTGTTTGAATTGGTTGAGCATCCCACTCTTGACTTTGGCTCAGATTATGACCTCACGTTTTGTGATTTTGAGCCCCATGTTGGGCTCTCTGCTGACAGTGCTGAGTCAGCTTGGGATTCTCTCTCCCTCTCTCTGCTCCTCCCCCACTCAAGCTCGCTCGTGTGTGCTCTCTCTCTCTCTCTCTCAAAATAAATAAATAAAAACATAAAAAGAAATATGAAATGACTAAGTTAATCAGGATCCTTTCTACAGACAAGCCAGGCATTACCAACCTTGACTTTTATCCATCTGAGGATAGGAAATTAATGAAAGAATATAAAGAAGGAAAGTTGAGGCACTGAGGTTTCCATATGTTTGTGGTTGTTCATGTGGCAGAACATAAAATTTCTCTCAGATTATGTCTCGAGTTCCCTCAGCTCAATTAGGGTATATTCATAAACCTCTAAGGTACTTGCCCCCATGAGCAGTGGGTCCCACAGGAAGCTCCCTGTGTGGTCTCAGAGATCCTCTCTGAAGACCAGAGGCAGAGAGTGCTAGTCATCAAGTCTTCTCACAATAGAGAAGTCATGCCACCAGTAGGATTAGCCTCAAATATACCAGATAACACATTTGAGTCAGATTTTCTTAACTTGGAAACTAAGACAGTATTAAAAATGTATTAACTCTTTCAAACACTATCCTGAAAAAGATATCCAAAGTGGCTGACCAGCATCAGCACCTGATTTAAGCAATGAAGAATTCAAATTTATAGCAAGACAATACTAAAACATGGGAGTAGATATTTTGCAATATTTAATGTAAACTATCAATCTTATATTACTCGTTTCTAATATAGCATACAAATCCAGATTATTTATTTCTTGGGGCACCTGGCTGGCTCAGTGGGTAGAGCATGCAACTCGGTCTGAGTGTCATGAGTTTGAACTCTATGTTGGGCATAAACTTTACTTAAAAAAAAGATTATTTCTCAAGATATAAATGGAGCAGAAATCAGAACATGGATTTATCAGGAATAGGTTACATATTTGTTGTATCTTTATTCCCAAGGGAAAAAATGTAAAACTGTGCAGCTAAAGCATCAACTTGATTGCTTAATGATAGTTAACATTTAAGAATTTGCTCTGGGGGAAATAAAGTGGAAATTTAAATAATGTTGCAACTTGCCATTACTGCAGGGTTTCTCTATTTCCAAATGAGGACACAAGCGGAAAATGATGGGGGGGCACCTGCTCGTACGTATTGTATTCAGTCAAATCCTCTTCCCTTATTGCTTCCGTAGATACATGCTGCTTTAACTGCATAGATGGCTTTGTTATTAAGCTGTTAGTCTAAATTTTTCCTATTTAGCAAATATTTCTGTAGTTCTTGGAAGCAAAATGTCTACATGTGCTTTTAGATACAAAGATATTTTTACCAATCAGGATAGCAATTTATTCCAAGCTGCAGAGTCACCCCCTCTAAGGAAATATTGACTCCTCTCATTATTGATAACGTACACACTTCCTCTCTTGCCAGATGACATTCTGGTCTAGCCCTTTACTTCTGAACCCCAGCAAAGGGTCTACAATCCTGTGAGATGAGTCTAATTATGTTTTAGGGCATATTCGAGTGCCAGCAATAAACAAAATAAGAGCCCACCCATAATAACAACAGCAATCGTCAGAACAGCCATTTAAATTAACACCTTTAATCAAGCAACCTAAACATCATAATGCAAAAGTAGAATAGAATTTAAATTTAAATCAACATTCTACCCCATAAAAAACAGGGAGGTGGGAGTGAAATTGACAAAAATACTTTTACTTTACCCATGTAAACATCAGACTGTTTTTCTCCCTAGGCTTGCTTTTCTTTCTTTGGCATGACAGTTCTGATTCTTCAGCCTCCCCATGAAGAAGAGAAAAATTCCCTTGAAGCTGAACTAAATTCATCAGCAAATGAAATTACATTCATTTGATAAAATGCTAAATGGAAAAAGGCAGGTTTATTTTAAGCCGTCAACAGGCTGTTGTAGTTAATCATGCACAGTGCAGAAGACAGGAGTTTGGTTGCTAAGAAAATGGTTGGCATGTTTCCACGAGATCCATGTGATGTGAAATGCATCTGCTCGCTTTAACAGTGAAATAGAAAAAAATAAAATAAACACTTCAGGGTATATTTGGTGAGTCACTATGGAACACAAGGCCAAAATAACTTCTGTGTTGTCAGTTTATTTTATACAACCTTATTATGATGTTAGCCTTTTCTTATAATTCAAAAAATTTCAATTTAATAGTGATATTTTGTTAGAAAATTCATAAATATTTATTGTAGAGAAATTAGAAAATATGAAATCTGCTACATCACATGTAAATACAAATATCAATATCTAATGCCTGGTGCATGCATCGTAGGGGCTCAATATTTATTTGGTGAATATATATTTTATTTACATATACGGGATCATAATGTATACACTTTTACAACCTGTTTTTTGTTCATTAATTTATCATATTTTTATGTTATTAAATATTCTTTAACATTATTTTAATAGTTTCATTATTATAGGACACATAGTTGTTGCCTTGTAAAACTTTTGTAATATTCAGGAACCAAAAACAAGCATCTCCCCAGATGAGAATAATATTATGGTGCTGATGAAATCTGAATATGTTCAAGATTTTCTGCTTGGATGTCACACATTTCTCTGATTATTGTGACAGTAGGGTCTCAACTATTTGGATCCTGTGTAATTCTACCATTTTTACCACCATATACAGACCTTTGCTACTTAGACACTACTTACTGTAAGCATGCAGGCATAATAATTTGAGAGAGAATAGCCAAAGATAGCAATATTCTTGGCATCGTCCTGCACATCATAATGGTCCTCAGAGTGAAGTAACCATGGACATCTATGTCCACAGCATCTTCAAGATAGCTATAGGGGCGCCTGGGTGGCTCAGTCGGTTGGGCGTCCGACTTCGGCTCAGGTCATGATCTCGCAGTTCATGGGTTTGAGCCCCGCATCAGGCTCTGTGCTGACAGCTCAGAGCCTGGAGCCCGTTTCATATTCTGTGTCTCCCTCTCTCTCTCTGACCCACCCCTGTTCATGCTCTCTGTCTCAAAAATCAATAAACGTTAAAAAAAAATTAAAAAAAAAAAGATAGCTACAGTGGACAAAGAGGACAGGCCAAAAGAACAGTATTCATGTACAATGTAGAAAAATATATTAGTTAAGAAAACTATTGGTGACTTGGTACACAAGGCTGAGAAGTTCAAAACAGAAAAATGAGAAGCAGAGAAACATAATTGACATCTGAGAACTCACTTAAATCCACTGCCTTAACTAAGGACAAAATGGAAAACAGGAAAATTAAAGGCAAAAACAATAATAGAGGACAAACAGAAAAGGTTCTTGAAGACTCAGTAAAATGATCAGCTGGCTAAACAAGAACTAGCCTGCTGAGAAAAAAGAATTTGAGTATCAGCAGGAATATTGGAGAATTCCAATATTGTGCAAGTTTATCATCACAAGGAACAGGACTCCTCTGTCAAAATGTGCCTCATCTGAACCCACTATCAAAAAGTGTGACTGTGCTGACCAGAAAGAAAGCACGTTCTACAGATTTGTTGCAAAACTTAAATATGTGGCAAGTCAGTTCAGTGGCAGTTTAAAACACTAGTTAAATACAATACAGAGCTACAACAAATAATCCTAAAATTTGTATGGAACCACAAAAGACCTTGAATAGGCAAAACAATCTTGAGAAAGCACAAAGCTGGAGATACTATCTTCCCTGATTTTAAATATACTGCAAAGCTATAGTAATCAAAACAGTAATCAAAATGGTACTGGCACATAAATAGACAAAATAAATCAATAGAAGAGGATAGAGAGACCTATGGTCAATCTATGACAAAGGAGGCAAGAATATACAATGGGAAAAAGAGTCTCTTCAGTAAAAAATGTCAGAAAAACTTGACATTACGTGCAAAAGAAGGAAACTGACATTTTCTTTTTTTTTTTTAATATGAAACTTATTGTCAAATTGGTTTCCATACAACACCCAGTGCTCATCCCAACAGGTGCCCTCCTCGATGCCCATCACCCACTTTCCCCTCCCTCCCACCACCCATCAACCCTCAGTTTATTCTCAGTTTTTAAGAGTCTCTTATGGTTTGCCTCCCTCCCTCTTTTTTTTTTCCTTCCCCTCCCCCATGGTCTTCTGTTAAGTTTCTCAGGATCCACATAAGAGTGTAAACATATGGTATCTGTCTTTCTTTGCCTGACTTATTTCACTTAGCATAACACTCTCCAGTTCCATCCACGTTGCTATGAAAGGCCACATTTCATTCTTTCTCATTGCGAAGTAGTATTCCATTGTATATGTAAAGCACAACTTCTTTATCCATTCATCAGTTGATGGACATTTAGGCTCTTTCCATAGTTTGGCTATTGTTGAAAGTGCTGCTATAAACTGACATTTTCTTATACCACATAGAAAATAAATTCAAATGCACTAAAGGCTTAATACAAGACCAGAAAACATAAAACTATTAGAAGGAAACATAGGCAATAGCTTTTTGACATTGGTTTTAGCAATATTTTTTTGAATATGTCTCCCCATGCAGGGACAACAAAAGTGAAAATAAACAAATGAGATTATATTAAAGTAAAACGCTTTTGCAAAACAAAAGAAATCATCACAAAAAGAAAAGGCAACCTACCAAATGAGAGAAGATATTTGCAAATGATATATCTGATAAGAGGTTAACATCCAAAATATATAAATAACTCATACAATTCAACACAAAAAACAAGCCAATTATTCAGGCAGAGGACCTGAATAGCCGATTCTCCATAGAAGACCTGCAGATGGCCAATAGGCACATGAAAAGATGTTCCACATCACCAACCATGAGGGAAATACAAGTCAAAACCACAATGAGATATCACCTCATACCAGTCAGGACGGCTATTATCAAAAGAGAGAAAAAATAACAAGTGTTGGCAGGATGTGAAGAAAAGGGAACCCTCATGTACTGTTGGTGGGAATATATATTGGCGCAGCCACTGTGGAAAACAGTACGAGGTTCATCCAAAAATTAAAAATACAACTATCATATGATTCAGTAATTCTACTTCTGGGTATTTATCTGAAAAAAATGAAAACATTAATTCAAAAAGATATACGCACAACTATGTTTATTGCAGTATTATTCATAGTAGACAAGATATGGAAACAAACTAAATGCCCACTGATAGATAAATGGTATGTATGGAATATTACTAAGTCATAAAAAATTGAAATATTTTGTGACAACATGAATGGACCTAGAGAGTACTATGCTAGGTGAAATAAGTCAGAGAAAGACAATAACCACATGACTTCACTTATATGTGAAATCTAAAAAGCAAAACAAAACAAAACAACACAGACTCATAAATACAGAGAACTGATGGTTGCCCAAAGGGAGGTGGTAGGGAGGAGGTACGAAATAGGTGAAGGGGATTAAGCAGCAGCCTTCCAGTTATAAACAAGATAAAGGGATGTGATGTATAGCACAGGGACTATAGTCAGTAATATTGTAACAACTTGTGAGGTTTTTAAAATTTATTTTTAATGAACCCCATTTTTTGAGTATATTTGACACACAAAGTTACATTAGTTTCAGGTGTACAACTTAGTGATTGGACCAGTTTATACATTATGCTATGTTCACCACAAGTGTGGCTACCATCTGTCTCATGGAACAACTTTGTATGACAGATGGTGCCTAACCTTACTGTGATGCCACCTTGTAATGCATGTAAATATCGAATCACACTATGTACACCTGAAACTAATACAATATTGTATGTCAATTATTCAATAAAATGTTTTAATAAACCTTAAGTAACATATTGTATTTAAACTGTGAATTTTGGGGCGCCTGGGTGGCGCAGTCGGTTAAGCGTCCGACTTCAGCCAGGTCACGGTCTCGCGGTCCGTGAGTTCGAGCCCCGCGTCAGGCTCTGGGCTGATGGCTCGGAGCCTGGAGCCTGTTTCCGATTCTGTGTCTCCCTCTCTCTCTGCCCCTCCCCCGTTCATGCTCTCTCTCTGTCCCAAAAATAAATAAACGTTGAAAAAAAAATTTTTTTTTAAAAATAAAAAAAAACCCTGTGAATTAAGCAGTAGAGATAAAAAGATTTAGACACATAACATAGCGCAAACAAAATAGAAGTTTGCTTAACTGTCTAAGGCAGAGTTCCTGGTTGGTGGATGGTTCTCCATACAGTGACTCAGGGACCTACGCTCATTTTGTCTTTCTTCCACCAGTGTTTCTTACTCCTCCTCCTCTGCCTCCAATCAATGGAGGAAAAATTAGAGGATAGAGGGAGCACACCTGCTTCTTTAAAGCCTTGTCTCAAAAGGATATTCATCACTAGAATTCAGTCATGTGATCTAACTTTAGGGAGGCTGGCACAGGCAGTTCAGCTGTGTGCCCAAAATGAGAAAATGTACCTGTGGGAAGAAGAGGGACTAGCTAAGCATAGCTTGCAGTTGTTTAAATTTGGTCACATTTTGAACACTTGAGTGAGTTCTCATTGTGCTCTAGTTGTGCTGGAAATGAGCGAAAAATAAAATTCATGTCTCAATGAATAAAGATTCACTTCAAATTGGTGACATAAAAACAAGTAGGGAGCCCCTGGGTGGCTCAGTCAATTAAGCACCCGACTCTTGATTTCGGCTCACGTCATGATCTCACAGTTCCTGGGATAGAGCCCTGCGTCTAGCTCTGTGCCAACAGCATGGAGTCAGTTTGAGATTCCCTCTCTCTGCCCTGCTCCCCTACTGGTGCTCTCTCTCTCTCAAAATAAATAAATAAGTGTTTTAAAAAAATAGAATATCTGGGTCAAATGACATACAAAATTCTGAAGTTTTTCATTAAATAGCATTAAATAGCATTAAATTGACCTTGAGAAATCATCCAGTTTATTCACTCACCTCCATGCCTCCAAATCTACAGCATTGCTAACACTGTACACGGTATTAACATCTTAAAGCTTTCGTATATAGAAGTATTCAAACAATAGAGAAAAGATGACTGAGCTATATATATGTATATATATATATATACATACATATATATAGCTATATATATATATAAATCACCAGAGGTAATCACCACTAATCTTTTGTTGACTGTTTTTTCATATAACTCTCTATACAGATATAGTCCACAAAAAAAGATTACACTTGTTTTAAAAATTGTGAATATTCCTCTTCTCTTGTTCTGTTTCTTTTTGTGTTGTTTTTGTTTGTTTCTTTAGCTCCTCCCTCCCTTTTCCCTTCCTTCTTTCTTCCCTCCCTGCATTCCAGGGTCTCATGCTTTCCTATTGATGGCCCTAATTGCATTACTTTACTCAGGCCTGACTTGAGAAGGAACTACAGCATGGTAATTGAAAACACAGACCCTAGAGCCACACTGATTTGGTCTGAATTTCACTTTGTCCATGTATTTGCTGTTATGACCTATCTTTGTCTCAGTTTGCTTACCTGTAAAATGGGATAATAATAGTACCTACCTCATTAAGTACTATTAATTCCTGTGAGGATTAAAGGAGTTAACCCATGCAGTGTCTTGGAACAGCATGTGGTATGTAGTATAATGATTTGCTATTATTAATCTATCATATGTTATGAATATTTTCTCCTGCCTATTTGTCTTCTGGTTTTATTTATGGTACTGTTTTCCATACAGACTTTGAAATGTTTTTATGCAGTAAAACATGTCTAACCTTTCCTTTATAGCTTCTGTATTTCCAGATGTGTCTTATGAGGTCTATCTCCTTAATTTCTTTCATGTCATCCATGTCACATATATGTTTTTCTAATTTATGTTTTTTTTCGATTGAGAGTAAAGTTTTTGGTGATTGTTTGGCTAAAGTAAAAGTTATCATTCTTTTTTTATCAAATTTTCTACATTGGTTTTGCTTAGAAAAGGCTTTGCCATCCATTTACAGTTTATTAATCAAGAATTGATACAGGTAGAGAGAGAATTTTTTTCTAATTGTTTGCTAGCTATCCAACACCATTTATTCTTTTCTATAGTCTGATTAAAGAGATCCATTGAGGATTGGTATGTGCCACACTGAAGCTTGACTGGACTGAAGCCACGCCCCTTCTTGTTATAAAGCCACTTAAGAGAAAGAGGTCTGTGTGTACAGTCAACTCTTAATTACCATTTCATACATATGCAACTTAGGAGATCAATAAAAAACAAGCAAAAAAACAAACCAAAAAACAAAAACGAAACACTGAAAAACAAATCTCAGCCTGGGCTCCACACACTGCTTTCCTTTGGGCTTCGCTCAGAAATGACAGCTAACATTACCTTAGTCAGCTTGGAAGAACTTTTTTTTTTTTTAAAGGCATATAAACAGGGGCGCCTGGGTGGCTCAGTCAGTTAAGTGTGAGACTTCGGCTCAGGTCATGATCTCTCTGCTCATGGGTTCGAGCTCTGCATTGGGCTCTGTGCTGACAGCTCAGAGCTTGGAGCCTGCTTCAGATTCTATGTCTCCCTCTCTCTGCCCCTCCCCTGCTTTCTCTCACTTTCTGTCTCTCTCAAAATTAAGTAAACATTACAAAAAATAAAAATAAAAGTATATAAACATCTTACAAAGCTAATTACAAGTGACTCTTGAAATTTCCACTATCTAGTTATCTATGCATCATGCTCTTGAACGATTACAAGTAATGGAAAGCTAAATAGTATATTTGAAAAAAAAAATGAAATCCACATGTTTTTTCTCTGAATCGGGGACTCTGATATGATTTTATAGAATAGGAATCAGAAGACAAAAGGGAATTAAAGGAAGTTTGGCAGAGGTAAGTCATCCAGGGTAGGCAAAAGATTTTTGACTTAGAGATTTAGGATTAGTCAATCAACAGCTCACAAAACTTTTTCCCACAAAAATTTTTCTTGCCATGGAGGGCTTGAGCCTTAGCATTCTATGAGTGAGGAGCTTAAAGAACCTCAGATGCCACCATGTCTTTTTTTAATTCAAAAAATCTTGTTAACAGAGCTAAAGACCTAGCACTTTAATACTTAATTCTTAAAAAATATGGCACAGTGATGGTGTGCGCCAATGCTCCTCAGACTCTATGGTAAAAACCCACTTTTTTTTTCTAATCTGCAAAGGAACATTTTTGAAAATATAAAAATGAATTACTAGAAAAATTAAATGAAAATGAAAAGTATATACAAAAATAGAAGCCAAATTTTTTATTAGATTTAACAGATATAAAATTACTATGCCAAATTGCTATAGAAGTTTCTAAATGCTAACTTTAATTTCTGTGCTTACTTCATTGCAGACTAGTAATGGTTTTTGGATTTGTATGTGTCCATGTATCTGCCCCATCCCACTTCTGGCCTCTAAATGAATACATTTTTCAAAGCCAAAGACTCCTACATCCGCAAAGGGTAAAGAGAGGACCAATACACAAAATTGAGCTGTTATCTATGAAACTGCAGCAAATGTTAGGACCTCTTCATTTCTGTGATTTGGTTAAAGTTCCCAAAGCATATCCTTTGGCCTAATATTTAGTTCTAAACTGCTAAGTCATGATCCATTTGGAATCTCTGATTTTGTAAGTAATGTTCAAATCCTAAAGGTTGCATAGCATATTCTGCTTTCCAAATGTAATTTTTTCAGTGTTTGTTTTCCATACTTAAGGATCTGTTGGTTTTGTTTTGTTCTGTTTTAATCAATGCCTATGAATTTAGTGCTACCTGGAATGGGGCTCCTGATAGCACAGAAAGTCACATTCTGGTTTTACTCCAAATAAGGATCTCCAGAATTGATGTTTCCTTATACTGGGAACTCTTGGCCTTTCTTTCAGGCACTGGCTCTGCCTTTCTCTTCAACATTGAAAGGACCCCTTGCATCCAAATAGGAGCATTCATGGGATTTTATGGATTTCCTTTCCTCTACTTCTACAACTCCTCTTACATGTCTAGCACTTCTAGCATCCTGTGTTTTGCTTGTGATATACACCATTCAGTGCGGCTAGACTGGAAGAGTGTACTAATAACCCCAATTTGTTGGACCATAAGGAAATCCATTCCATGATGGTCCTCTCTGAAAAATGTGAATTTAATCTCCCAGAGTGAAAAAAAAATTGATTTTTATGCAGTTTACTTAGCAGCATGATATCTCCATTTTACTGTTTATACCAGGTAGAAATTTTCTTTAGCAGTACTGCTTCATGCAAAAGAATATTGGTCTTTAGAATACCTTTAAACCTTTCTAGATATGAGAACAAAAATTAAACCATTTATTCACCTTCCACAGTACAATTCTTTCAGTGACTTTTGATCAGCGTGTGTTTAGAAAAAGTCAGTTTGTGGTGAATAGAGGGGGGTTCAAGAAATAAGCAAAATTTTAGTGTCAATTTCCCAGTGAAATGTCATTGCATAATGTTAATTTTATCACAATCTATCTTAGCCCATTGACCTTACTGACAGCTTTATCTTAGCATTAACACAGTAGCTGACCTCTTTTTTGTTGTTGTTGTTAATTGCCATCTTCTTTCACCCCTTAAATTTGCTATATTATCATTTTAAGAAAGAAAAATCTGCTAATGTAAAGATTCATATTCACCAAACAGACACAACTCTGAAAATATTTATACACCAATTAAAACATATACTATTAATGGTTATATATATTAATTAGCAATTATAAATGAGGATAATTTATAAACTGGGATAATTTCTAGCTCCATTCTAGATATGTTTTTCATTCCCTGGAAAGATGAAGTCCATTAATAGTCTTAAAAGTCTCTGAATCTGCTTCAGAGAGAGAAAAGGCCTATCACAGTTTCAAAAAAAAACAAAAACAAAAGGGGGACTGAATATCCAGAAACCAGGCACTTGCCTCAGGGACAGGGAGAGAAGGTGAGAAGACCACAATGGGTTAGTCACAGATCCCAGAGCTACTAATGACTAAAATTTGGAAAGGCTTAAGGCAAATCAGATTTCATGTCCAATCATTCAGGCATCCTCCTCTTGTCCAGGACTTGACTTACTATTTCCATTCTGGATCCTATCTCTTCCTCCTTTGGGACCTTATTCCACTTGTCCTGGACTATGGCTACATAAAAATTAAGCCTAAGGAGCTTCATTCACCACATTCTTTTATCTTGTTCATACAAAGTTGAGAATACTTCTAAATCATTTCTAACTAATCTGCACACCTCTGATACCTGGCATTACACAAATGAAAACCAACTTCTGACATTCATTAGGCTAATTAGCAAAACCTCCGGTGTTAGAGGTAAAAAAGAGCTAAGGCATCTGTAACTGTCTCTGAAGTTTGCTACCAGTAACCACCATAGGAGTATGTATTTCCAGTTGCCATAACTGCCTGCCCTAGGATCTGGGTGAAAACAAACTAAAACACATATTTGCACACATCATGTCTGCTGAAGGATTTTAAAGTAAATCACCGACCACATAACATTGTTCCTTTAAAAAGTCAAGCTACTGGAAACAGGACTATATTTAGCATGTCCTCTTGGTCTCCTATTCATTCTTCTTTTAAAATTTATTTTAAAGAGAGAGCTGAGTGGGGGAGGCAGAGGGAGAGAGGGAGAGGGAGTGGGAGAGAGAGAGAGAATGAATATCTTAGGGCTAGATCCCATGACCCTGGGATTATAACCTGAGCTAAAATCAAGAGTCAGACACTCAACCCATTGAGCCACCCAGGCACCCCATTTTCTATTCATTCTTACCCCATAGCTATCCAGCTCCCATCCTTAACATTATATTAAAACTGTTCCTGCCAAGGTTGTTTACCACCAAGATGCTAAATCCAATGTGGTGTGCTAGGTCCAAGCCCAGTTCCTGAAATGTAGTTTTAAAGTATCAATATTCAGTTCTATAATTTTAGGAGTTAAACATGTCCCAATCCTATTTTCCCCCTTGCCATATACTCTGAATGTTTTAAATACACTTCTGAAAAAATGTGATTCAGGAGTGAGATAGGAGAGTCAGGAAAAGTAATTAAGTGGAATAGGACATGTTTGTTATTCAGTAAATGAATTCCCACCTCCATGAAATGGTAAATTAAAATTTAAAAAGTTTATTTCATTAAGTCCCCAAGCTCTCCTGAAAATGCTCAGCCTGAGAGCTGAAATGTGTACAAATATCTGAATGATATTTTTGATAACTAAACGCCTTTGGAAAAAAGCACAGCTTGTAAAGATTCTCTCATGGACAAGTTAGGTCCCACATTTTTCTAGCAAAATTAGTAGTCTACTAATTGCTGACAAGACTCCTTTTTGTATTAAATATACACTATTTCCCTGTACATATCAGTTTTAACTTCTCTTCAAAGACTCCAGACTAAATAAAGGAATTAGAAGTAGATTAAATGTTCACAGGGGCATTTTTAGACATGCAATGGTTATATTAAAATATATCCTGTTCTGAAGCTGCCTGAATCTTAATTCAATACAAACAGGAAATGCATGTTTTCCACTCAGTGTATTTAAGTGCTTTCCCTCCCACAGAATGGAATGTTGGGTGTGCCTTTATTTTCATTCAAGTGGGTAATATATATGTGCATAAAATGTGGGAGATGCCACTAGTAATAACTGAAAATTTAGCTTGAGAAAAGATTCAACTGCAGAAAAAATAAGAACAGATTCAAAATGGGTTTGAGGCAGGGCCAAATCATGAGTAGAAAAACACGTTAAAAAAATCCTTCTCTGATTTTTTTCAGACTCTGAGAATTTGGATAGCTCCTCTGATTATCTTTTAAACAGCCCCATCATTCCCAGCTAGCCATATGAGTAAAAGTCATCCTTTAGAAGGGAGAAACATTTAGATTCTAATTCAACTAACGGTTAGGGTGCACCTGATAAGTTCCAGATATAATGGTTGGTGCTTTCTCAAAGAGTAACATACTACTGTGTACTGTTATGTAGTTTATTATGTATAGTTATGTATGTAAACTATATATGTATATCCATAAATATTTATGTATATATTCATTTAACAATTCCAGTGATTCACCCATCATTTTAATGAACAAGTAAATGCTCCTACAGAGATTATGTCTGTAATAGGCTTAGTATAGATGAGTCCTTCTACCTTGGCTACTCAGTTCCCAAATACCTCTCATAGTTGATCATCTCACGATGGACAAGGTGATCCTGGTTTTAAAGAAAAACATTTTGGGGGAGCCTGGGTGGCTCAGTCGGTTAAGTGTCCCACTTGGGCTCAGGTCAGGATCTTGCAGTTTGTGAGTTCGAGCCCCACGTCGGGCTCTGTGCTGACAGCTCAGAGCCTAGAGCCTGTTTCAGATTCTGTGTCTCCCTCTCTCTGCCCCTTCCCCGCTCATGCTCTGTCTCTCTCTGTCTCTCAAAAATGAATAAAGGTTAAAAAAAATTTTTTTTAAAGAAAAACATTTTGTCATGTAAAATAATGCCTCAACACCAGCCAAATTCCCCTCATATTCTTTACTAAAGAATTAGTAATTACTAAAGAATTAGTGAAGATGGCAGAGTGGGAGGATCCTGAGCCTACCTTGTCCAACAGACACATGGAGAGAGCAGTTACAACTATAAAAAGAACTTTTAGAATGACCTGAAGACTGGCAGAATGGACTTTCCACAGCTAATCACAGAGAGAAGGCTACATCGAAAGGGGAAGGAAGGGCAGAGATACAGTTGGGAACCAAATCCCCAGCATGATTAGCCACAAATGGGAGAAATATTACAAGCATAAAAAAGTGAGAGGGTCACATCCCACAGTGGGCATCCCTGGCACTGAGGATCTGCACTGGGAAGATTAGTCCACATAATATCTGGCTTTGAAAACCAACAGGATTTAACTCTTAGAGCTTTAAAGTCAGATGCTTAACTCTGGGAGAGCTAGAGAGTTCTAGGAAATGGAGTCTCTACCCTTAAAGATTCAGCATACTAAATAACTCACTGGAGACCCATTAGAGAAGCAATAGTTGGAAAAGCACCTGGGGTGTACATGGAAGATTTACTGACTAACCCTAGAATTCACCAGAGCACAGGGATTGGCAGGAGATGTCTCCTGGAACAAAAATGCTTGCAGGTGCCACTTCTCTTCCCCTCCTCCAGCCTAGATAGCCAGTAGCTTGTGAGAGGGAATGTTAACACTATCCATTTATTTTGCTCTAACACGCCTGCCCCATCCAAGCAGGCTGCCTCAGCAGGCATGCTTCCAAGCAAGTCCTTCCCCACGACACCTGGTAGGCAGACCTGGTCATTCCAAAGTGACTCCTGCCCTGAGGAAGGGAGGAGATAAGGCCACACACCATTGCACCCACATTTCCTGCAGCGGAGGCCCTTAGCTGGCTGCACAAGGAGCCTGCCCTGCCCTTTGATGCACCTGCAACTATGGCAGAGGGGTAACTGCAATTAGCTAGGGTGACAGCCAGCCCACCCACAACTGAGCCTATGGACACTATAGACAGACCTCTCAACAGTGCAGGGAGCAAACCCTGCTTGTACACTCATAGCAGGCCAAGTGGGTGATTGCAACCAGCTGGGCTGAAGGCAATCATGGCTCAGCCACAACAGGAGGGCAAGCAGTCCCCACAGGGAAAACCCCTAGAGCAGCTGGTTCTGGTGACCAGGTGGGGGGCTGGGAGGGGGATTATACACAGCACCTCTTTTAACAATGCCATTACTTTCAAGACCAGAAAATGTAGCTGACATACCTAATACATAGGAATAAATGCAGAGCATTAGACAAAATGAGGAGAAGGAGGAATATGTCCCAAGTGAAAGAACAAGACAAAACCACAGAAAAATAGCTAAATGAAACATAGATAAGCAATATGCCTGATAAAGAGTTCAAAGTAATGGTCATAAAGATATTCACTGGACTTGAGAAAAGAGTGGATAAACTCCATGAAAACTTCAACAAAAAGATAGAAAACATAAAAACCAGAGTGGAGAATTCAATAACTGAAGTACAAACTACTCTAGAGGAAATCAGCAGTAGATAAAATTGCAGAAGAATCAGTAACTAGAAGACAGAAAGTAACAAAGTTGAATAGTAAAAAAAAAAAAATTTAAAAAGATGAGAATAAGCTAAGGGAATTCTGACATCACCAAGCATAATAACATTCACATTATAGGGGATTCTAGTAGAAAAGAAGAAGGCAGAAAACTTTGAAGACATCATAGCTGAAAACTTCCCTAATCTGGAGAAAGACATAGACATCCAGATCCAGGAAGCACAAAGAACTCCTAACAAGATGAACCTAAGAGCTCCACATCAAGACACACAATAATTAAAATGGCAAAAAGTAATGATAGAGAATTTTAAAAACAGCAAGGGAAAATAACACAGTTACATATGAGGGAAACATATAGATATCAGCTGATTTTTCATCACAAACTTTGCAGGTCCGAAGGGAGTGACATGATACAACCAAAGTGATGAATGGGAAAGACCTAAACCAGTAATATTTTACCCAGCAAGGTTGTCATCCAGTAAGGTTTCCATTCAAAAGGAGATAAAAAGAGTTTCCCAGACAAACAAAAGTTAAAGGAATTCATTATCACTAAACCAGCCCTACAAGAAATGTTAAAGGGAATTCTTTAACTGGAAAGAAAAGCCAGTCAGTCACCCTATGTCTTTTGATTGGACCCGTTAGTCTATTTACATTTAGAGTAATTATTGACAGATATTTACTAATTAGTATTTTTGTTTGTTTTCTGGTTGCTGTTATAATTCTTCTATGTTCCTTCTTCTTAAAGGGCCATCAACTTAATACAGACTACTATATACTTAGGATGTTTTAAATGAACCTTATAGTAACCACAAACCAAAACCTATAATAGATACACGAAAATAAAGCCAAAAATAGCAGTAAAGAAAGTCACTCACACGGAAAGAGTAAAAGAAGAAAAGAACAGAGAAATGAGTGGATAAAAAAGACCCATCTATATGCTGCCTACTAGAGACTGACTTCAGACCTAAAGACACATACAGACCGAAAGTGATGGTAAAACATATACCATGCCAATTGACATGAAAAAAAAAATTAAATCCAGGCTGGCATTACTTATACTGGGCAAAATAGACTTTACTTTTTTTCTTTCGTAATTGAGTTTTTATTGGTTGTTCTGAGGATCAATATAGATATTTCAATTTGTACACAATTCTTAACCTATATACCAAAAATCTAAAAAATCATGTAATTGTGATTCTTTTCTAAAAGTTATTCCAGTGAACTTCTAGTTTAAAATTTGGATACAAATTTTTCTTAACAGTATATCAAGTACCAATACCTTCAAATGTTGATATGCTGTAACATTGTTAAGTCCCATTAATTCATAATTTAATACCATATACTGTACATACTCAAATTTTCAATCTTGCATAGCACATTCACAAATTTACTAGGAAAACTTGACTACTATTACCAAGATGTTACAGAGTGCACAAAATTCTGACGTGAAGAGCCAAGATCAAGGAATAGTTTTCTTTAGGCAACAATTCTACCAAAAATAACATGGGAATAAAAGTAATTTAAAATGTTCAAGACATATTAAATGCATGACTGACTCCAAATCACCATTTGCTTGGTATTATATGATACAAAATCTACCTCATCTATGGAATGTTTATCTGACATCCAAGATAGTCAAAGCCTCCCATATTCAATACCCCACTATTTTCTGGTTGTACCTAAAAATAAACAACAAGCAAATGATTTCACCTCTTAATAAAAGCTTTTACACTTAAAAAATGGGATGAGGTGGGATTCTCTCCTTCTTAAAAATGTTTCTAGAGCTACTAAAAAACTTGCATTTACAAAATAGTTGATAAAAATATTCCTGTGGATTGTACAAGAAGGAAGACAGTGACCACTGATAAGACATGTTATTTGATATTAATCAAACGTGGCTTCTTTCTTTCCTGCTTCACCAGAGGCTGGACTCTCCTCATTTTTAGTTTCTCCATTTTCTGCAGGTAAGTATTCTTTTGTTTCCTGGTTAGCCACTCCAGCCTATTTTCCTCCAGCCTATTTGCTCCCCTTTTCCCTTTTGTTTGCACTTTTTTGTTTGAGAAGTTATCCTTTCCTGTTACCTTTTTTGGCTTCATTTCCACTTTTGCAGGAGCAGATTTAACTAACAACCTTGCTTACCTCCCCTTAGGCTCCTCCTTCACCACTTCCTTGGCAGAACTGACCTTACTTTTGGGCTTCATGGAAGTGGGGCACGTTTGTACCAGGTGCCTACGTGCCATGGTGAAACAAGAGCCTTCATGAAGCTGTGCTGCTTCACTGTTGCCACTACTGCTGCTGCCCAAGCTCCAAAACAGACTTTAAAACAAAGACTGTAGCAAGAGGCAAAGAAGGGCACCACACAATGATAAAGGGATCAATCCAACAAGAGAATATAACAATTGTAAATATCTATAAACCCAACATAGGCACACTTTAATACATAAAACAAATATTAACAGACATAAGGGAGAAAGAGACAGTAATACGATAATAGTATGGGACATTAACACACTACTTACATCAATGGATAGATCATCCAGACAGAAAATCAATAAGGAAACCGTTATTTGAACCACATATTAGACCAGATGGGCATAACAGATATATACAGAATATTCCATCCCAAAATATCAGTATACACATTTTTTTTTTCAAGTACACATGGAGCATTTTTCAGGATAAATCACATGTTAGGTAGGCCACAAAACAAGTCTCAATAAATTCAAGAAAACTAAAATCTTATCAAGCATCTTTTCTGACAACAGTATAAACCTAGAAATCAATCACAAGAAAAAAAAACATGAAAAAATGCACACACACGAAGGCCAAACAAACACTACTAAACAACCAATGAGTCAACAAAGAAATCAAGAGAAAAATTTTAAAAATACATGGAAATAAATGAAAATGAAAACATAATGGTCCAAAATTTTGGGATGCAACCAAAGCATCCCTTCTAAGAAGGGAAGTTTATAGCAATGCAGATCTTCCTCAAGAAATATCTCAAACAACCTAAGCTTATACCTAAAGGAGCTAGAAAAAAGAGGGACAAAGCCCAAAGCCAGTAGAAGGAAATAAGATGAGTGAAGAAATAAATAAAATAGAGACTAAAAAAAACAATGGAAAAGATCAATAAAATTAAAAGCTGGTTCTTTGAAAAGATAAACAAAATTGATAAATCTTTAGCCAGACCCATCAAGAAAAAGAGAACTCAAAATCAGAAACGAAGGAGGAGAAATAACAACTAATACCACAGAAATATAAAGAATTATAGGAGAATATTATGAAAAATTATATGCCAACTAATTGGAAAGCTAGGAGAAATTAATAAATTCCTAGAAACATACAACCTTCCAAAACCGAATAAGAAATGGAAAATTTGAACAGACCAATTACTAGTAGTGACACTGAATTCATAATAAAAAAAAAAACCCCAACAACCAAAAGTCCAGAATCAGAAGGAATCACAGGTGAATTCTACCAAACTTTTTTATTAAGTTTATTTATTTATCTTGAGAGAGAGAGAGCATGTGAGCAGGGGAGGGGGGGCGGGGCAAAGACAGAGAGTGTGAACAGGGGAGGGTGGGGGGGAAGAGAGAGAGAGAGAGAGAGAGAGAGAGAATCCCAAGCAGGCTCTGTGCTAACATTACAGAGCCCAACACAGTTCTCACACATGAACTGTGAGATCATGACCTGAACCTAAATCAAGAGTCAGATGCTTAACTGACAGCCACCCAGGCGCCCCTCTACCAAACCTTTAAATAGGAGTTAATGTCTATTCTTCACAAGCTATTCCAAAACATCAAGGAAAAAGGAAAACTTTTAAATTCACTACAAGGTCAGCATTACTTTGATACAAAAACCAGAAAAAGGCACTACCAAAAAAGAAAACTACAGGCCAGTATCCCTGAGGAATATAGATGCAAAGACACTCTATAAAGTATTAGCAAACCAAATTCAACAATACATTAAAATAATCATTCAACACAATCAAGTGGGATTTATTCCGGTATACAAGGGTGGTTCAATATTTGCAATCAACCAAGGCAATAAATCACATTAACAAGAGGAAGAATAAAAACCATAAGATCACCCCAACAGATGCTGAAAAGGCATTTGACAAAATACAACATCTGTTCATGATACAAATTCTCAACAAAATGGTTTAGAGGGAACATAACTTAACAAAATAAAGGTCACATATGAAAAACCCACACCTAATATCCTCAGTGGTGAAAAACAGAAAACTTCCTTTAAGATCAGAAAAAAAAGACAAAGATGTCCACTCTCATCACTTTTAGTCAACATAGCATTGAAGTCCTACCCACAGCAATCAGGGAGGAAAAAGAAATAAAAGGCATTTGAATTGGTAAGGAAGAAGGAAAACTGTCACTATTTGCTGATGACATATTATATTTAGAAAACCCTAAAGACTCAACCAAAAAACTATTATAAGTGATAAATGAGTTCAGTAAAGTTACAGAGTAAAAAATTAATATACACCAATATTTGCATTTCTATCACCAATAATGAAGTAGTAGAGAGACAAATTAAGAAAATAATCCCATTTATAATTACACTGAAAAGCATAAAATACCTAGGAATAAATTTAACCAAAGAGATGAAAGACCTATACTCTGAAAATTATAAGACCCTGATAAAAGAAACTGAAAATGACACAAATGGAAAGATATTCTGTGCTAACAGATTGGAAATATTAATACCGTTAAAATGTCCATACTACCCAAAGCAATCTACAGATTCAATGCATTCCCTACCAAAATACCAACATTTTTCACAGAACTAGAATAGTCCTAAGGGTTATATGGAACCACAAAGCACCCCAAAGAGCCAAAGCAAACTTGAAAAAGAACAAAGCTGGAGGTACCACAGTCCCAGATTTCAAACTATACTACAAAGCTATAGTAATCAAAACAGTATGATACTGGCACAAAATAGACACATAGATCAACAGAATAGAATAGAGAGTCCAGAAACAAATCCATGTTTACATGATCAATTAATCTCTAACAGAGGAGTCAAGAATATACAATGGGGAAAAGACAGTCTCTTTAATAAATAATGCTGGGAAAACTGGACAGCTACATACAAAAGAATGAAACTGGACCACTTTATTACACCATACACAAAAGTAAATTAAAAATGCAGTAAAGACCTAAATGTGAGACCTGAAACCATAAAACTCCTAAAACATAGTCAGTAGTCTCTTGAACAAGCCTTAGCAGCATATTGATGGATATATCTCTTTAGACAAGGGAAACGAAAGCAAAAATAAACTATTGGGACTACACTAAAATACAAAACTTTTGCACAGCAAAGGAAACCATTACAAAAGGCAACCTAGTGAGTGGCAGAAGATATTTGCAAATGGTATATACAATTAGGGTTTAATATTCAAAATATATAAAGAATTATACAACTCAACACTAATCATAATCATCATCATCTGACTAAAAATGGACAGTGGACCTGAATAGATCTTTTGTTCAAAGACTACATACTGATGGCCAACAGACACATGAGAAGATGCTCAACATCACTTATCCGTCAGGAAAATGCAAGTCAAAACCACAATGAGATATAACCTGACACTAGTTAGAATGGCTAGATTCAAAAAGACAAAAAAATTCAAAAAGACAACCTCAAATGTTGGTGAGGAAGTGGAGAAAAGTGAACATTTGTGCACTGTTGGTGGGAATGCAAACTAGTGCAGCCACGGTGGAAAATATATAGAGATTCCTCAAAAAATTAAATATGGAAATACCACATGATCTAATAATTCCACTACTGGCTATTTCCCCAAGGAACCCAAAAACACTAAATCAAAAAGGCATGCTCCCCTATGTTTATTGTAGCACTATTTACAATAGCCAAAATATGGAAACCCAAGTGTCCATGGGATAAATGGAGAAAGAGGATGTGTCTGCAATGGATGTATACAATGGAATATTACTCAGCCATAAGAAAGAATGATCCTACCAATTTGATAAGGATGGACTTAGATGGTATAATGCTAAGAGAGAAAAGTCAGACAGAAAGACAAATATATGATTTCACTTATATGAAGAAGGACAAAACAAATGAAGACACAAACCAAAAATAGACTTCTAAATATAGAGAACTGGTGGTTGCCAGAGGGGAGGTGGATGGAGGGATGGACAAAATAAATAAAGGGAACTATGAAGTACAAACTTGCAGTTATAAAATAAATTAGTCATGTAGATGAAGAGTACAGCATGTGGAACATAGTCAATAACATTGTAATAACATTGTATGGTGACAGACGGTGATTACACTTACAGTGAACGCTGAGGGGGAAGAAAAGAGTAATTCATTCTGGTGCTGGAATTAGGACTTCCCAGTAGGCTGGGTTCTAACTAAGAGGGCATTTTGAATTCAGAACCTAATCCTGATACAAAATGTTTCTCCACTGAATATCTTTTAGTTGTATTCTCCCAAGAAACTTGGATTAACAAGTATTTATTAACAGTGTTCCCCCACCCCCACCCCAGTAATAGCCTTGTCTATTCTTTGGAGAACTGTGCCACCCTGACTCCAATCCAGGTAGAGAGAGGGCTTATCAGGTCAGGGTCTCCTTCGTCCCTGACCACAAGAAAAGTCATGTGACTCAGGATGACCTATTAACCTGGTCATAGTGATTGGTTCGGAGATACATACATGAGACCCAAACAAGGCCCCTCAGTGTTGTCCCCCAGAATTCTTCTGCTAGAATTAACAGGATGGCCTAATGACAATAATGGACAACAGCTCTTGAGTCTATGTGTCAGGTCCTAATGTTAAGAGTTTGACATTAACATACATTACAACTTTATCTAAAACAGCAGCCCTATCACTCCATCTCCTCATTCTCTAACCGTGTTTTATGTTTCTTCATAGCATTACATGCTATGAATTACATATATTTTTTTAATTTCCTGACACCTTGTATTGAAAAAAACAGTCTTTCCCTCCTACATGTCTCCTTTAGTTTTATGCAGAACACTTCACTTCTGACAATTCTGATCACGTGTGTAGGGGTTTTTCCCCACCAAGCAGTTCTCTGTGGCACCAGCTAGGGATGCTATATTTTAACTCAATGCTGACATGGTCTACTTGGAGTAAGCATCAGATCCCATAAGTTAAGTGCTCAGTGCCACAAGACCGTCCCCACTTCAGATGCCAATGGCAACTAGTAGGTCCCCAAGTTACCCACAACTTCTGGTTGACTTGGCTACAAATTGGAGGTGCCCATCTCCTCCCCTTGGATTTGATTATTTGCTAGAGCAGCTCACAGAACCCAGGGAAACACTTACATTTATCAATGTATTATATATATATTTTTTTTAATTTTTTTTCAACGTTTATTTATTTTTGGGACAGAGAGAGACAGAGCATGAACGGGGGAGGGACAGAGAGAGAGGGAGACACAGAATCGGAAACAGGCTCCAGGCTCCAAGCCATCAGCCCAGAGCCCGACGCGGGGCTCGAACTCACGGACCGCGAGATCGTGACCTGGCTGAAGTCGGACGCTTAACCGACTGCGCCACCCAGGTGCCCCTATCAATGTATTATAAAAGAATGATGAAGGATGCAGAGGAACATCCAGATGGAAGAGATGCATAGGGCGAGGTATGTGGGAAGAGTAACACCACTTTCCCAGCACTTCCACCTGTTCACCTACCTAAAAGCTCTACAAACATCCTTTTGGGTTTTTATGGCTTCATTACATTGGCATGATTGATTAAATCTTTTGCAGTTGGAGGTTGAACCCAACCTCCAGTCCCCCTCCCAGGTCCCCAGAGGTCGGAGGAGGATAGAAAGGAGACTAAAATTACTAATCTCCTAATCATGTGGTTGGCTCCAAAGGCCATCCTTAGGTGCCTTCCAAAAGTTACCTCATTAAAATGTCAAAACATACCTTTGTCATGCTAATAACTTAGGCCATTGGGGGCGGGGGAAGGGGTTAGGGGCTCTGTGCCAGAAACAGATGAAGACCCAATATATATTTATTATTAACCATAACATCACACTGCCAAACTAAACTTTCAGCTGTGAGGACAGAACTCTGTCAGTAGTCTGTACCTAGATTGCTGGAAGGCCATGAGTTTTCAGCTAAAATTTGAATGAATGATAGTGCTGTCTAATTTCATCACAAGATCCTTATGGGAAAAAGTTGGCCGATTTGAAAGAGAATTTCATTTGGCTGCCTCCATTTTGGCCTTGAACTTTCTGGTTGGGTTCTTCTTTCCAGTTTTCCTCTTGGCTCTGGGGGAAGATCCCTAGAACAAAGCGTCCCCTGATGGGAACTGAAACTACCCCCTCATGCAATAAGGACTGCAAGACAATGATCAATTTGACCTTCATGGATCACCTGCAAGTACCCCACCCACCTTTGCCCCATGTTTTCCTTATATAAACCTGGAAGTATTTTCAGCATTTTGGAGACAGTCTTTGAGATGTGAGTCTGCTGTCTTCCTGGTGTTGGCCTCACTAAAATAAATTTCTTGTTTCATCACCACTCCTCTCTCTGCCTTTGGATTTTGTCAGTGATGAGTGGCCAAACCTGGTCTGTGTGGGATCCCCAGAGCCAGGTGCTCTTGCACCCGGCTACCGGTTAAGTCAGTTGCACAAGACAACAAGCAAGGAACAGCAAGACATGCAGCAAGTAACAGAATAGGGGTGTGAATCCAGCTGTATGTGACTCACTTTGAGCCACCAAGTTATACCAGTTATACAGAAGGAGGGGCTGCCCTGAAACATTTATCAGTAAACAACAGGAGACAAAGAAGAGGGAGGACTTTGCCCAATTCACATCTCTGTCAGGGTTTAGCCTGTCACCGGTATCTGCTAAAGCTAAAGGGTTTGAAATTAAATCTGTTAAATCTACCACTCCTCACTCAAATGACCTCAAGTCCACCGAATTTCTCACAATCTCTGTTTCTTCATTTGCTGTGTCCTAAGTGTTACAAGATTTAAGTGAAATAATGGCAAAGAATTAATGGCAAAGAATTTAGAACAATTGCTGACTCCTGGTGAATTTGAAATAAACAGTAGTAGTGCTCCCGAGGAGAGAAATTAGTCATAACACAAGGAAACAGCTAGACTCCCCTCTGCCTCCAGACTGCTTTAGGCTGGCTTTGAGCCAGGGTTGTTGGTCAGCCATTTGCTGATACCTCGAGCCAGGATGCAACAGGAAGTCACTCAAATAAGAGGGTTGAAAGCTATTTGCAGAAGGGAGGAGGCGAAGGGACAAAAGCAGGGAAGGAATGTGTTTTGTTTTGCAGAACCAGCAGTTCCCACCTAGAAGACATCCAGCTAAGTGTTTCACCTGACAGCCCCTTAGGTGAACCAGTTTGAGCTGGTTTGAAGCTGAGGACCCTGCAGAAGCCCCATCCCGCACCCCTCCCCCCTTGCCCCAGTTACCTTTTTAGCTCCTTTCCTTTCCTTTCCTTTTCTTTCCTTTCCCTTTTTTTTTTGAAAGGGATTCTCTCTTTTAACCATTGTTTTAGAGATGCACATTTAATGTGGCATTAAATTTAAACATCTCTATGAGAAATTTAATAATCGCATGTATTTTTTTCTTTGAATATATTTTTTTAACACATTTATCATAGGTTCTTTATAGTCTTTGTCTGCTGAAGTCTACATCTGGGTCATCTAGGAGTTAGTTTCTACATTTAGCTCATTTTCATGCTCAGATCTTCTCCTATGGGTGGGGTTTCCCATCATTTTTTTAACATACAGTGTATGCACTAGCACGTTGACATACCAGGCAAATGCAGTTGTGCAGAAGTGCTCAATAGAAAATGTACAAGTCCCTTCATGTATACGCCAGATCCCTGCCCCTGCCCCCCTAATATACTGAGTAACAGCTTCCTGTACTAACCCCACAAGAAGACAGTGCTTTGAGAGCTATCTGCCCATCTCCTTACTTACAACAATAAAAGTTCTTTGCTTTCAACACTTCCTTGTGTTCAACTAAATACACCCCAAGTGGTGAATCTCTTGAGTTCAGTTACAACACCACAGTGCACTTCTATTCTATTTCAAAATACTTCTTGTTCCTTGCCAATGTTCCTAGATGTACAGTGAGATCTCAAATGTCAATGCCTGAAACGGCTTTGCTAGCCATGAAGAATTCAATCACAACTGCCCAGAGGAAGGATGCACAGCTTTGTGGTGGATTATTGGGCCTGTGCACCTTCCTTTTTGTGGGAGCACAACCCCTCAAACATAAGAGGGTTTAAAACATATTTTCCAAATTGTCTGGCAATACATTTGAAGCTTGATATATGTTGAAATAATTTTCTAAGCCCAAGATGAAGGCCTAAGACGCCCTGTATCCAGTCAGCCAATCTGCAAACGCCTAGCCACCTCTGGACCTTCTCACCCCAAACAAGGTTGACTGTGTGGCCTCAGCCAACCTGATAGTTACTATTTTTCTCCTCTTTGTTCTTTATTCTTTATCCTATAAAAGCCCCTGGTCCTTCTGCCCCCATTTTGCAGTTCTCTGAAAGGAGACGGTCTACTTCATGAAGTGTTAAATAAAGTTTCTTTGTTTTACCTAAATTGTATTCTTTTTTGTGTTAACGTATCTGGGGTTATTTGCCCAAGGCTATCATTATGAGCTGAGAGAAGCATAGATCTCTGACAATTAGTTGGGTAGGTGTTTATTTCTGTCTTTATATATTTTTGTCAATACAGATGACCATTGGCATGGCTATTTTCTCTAGTTATGTATCTGCTCTAATATTTTTAAATGTTTATTTTTGAGCGAGAGAGACGGAGTGTGAGCAGGGGAGGGGGCAGAGAGAGAAGAAAATACAGAATCCCAAGCAGAATCCAGGCTCTGAGCTGTCAGCACAGAGACCCACGGGGGGCTTGAACCCATGCACCGTGAGATCATGACCTGAGCTGAAGTCGGACACTCAACTGGCTGAGCCACCCAGGAGCCACTGCTCTAATTTTTAACCAAAGACTTCTTAATTTTTTTTTTTTAAATTTTTTTTTTTTCAACGTTTATTTATTTTTGGGACAGAGAGAGACAGAGCATGAATGGGGGAGGGGCAGAGAGAGAGGGAGATACAGAATCGGAAACAGGCTCCAGGCTCTGAGCCATCAGCCCAGAGCCCGACGCGGGGCTCGAACTCACGGACCGCGAGATCGTGACCTGGCTGAAGTCGGACGCTTAACCGACTGCGCCACCCAGGCGCCCCCAAAGACTTCTTAATTTTAAGAAATATTACCTAATACTATCCTTCCCCCAAAGCAATTGCCCATTGACAGAGGAGATATATTACGAAAAACAGTTATAGTGACTTAGCTAATGAATTGGAGTTGTATGAATCACATTAACATCTAGCACATACGTTTGGAAGCTGGTAGCACATTTATGTGTGTAACATCTAAACTATTCCGTGAACAGCCATCTAGGAAGCTGAGAAGCCCTTGCAGTAACATCTTCGAACCTCAGAGACTGACATCCTGTAGCTTGGGAACCAATGCCTGAAGATATTTAGCTGAGAATTTGGAAAAGAAAGTATCACGAAGTTCATTTGAACTTCATCTCTCTGAGCGGTCTATAATTCTACTGACGACTTGCTCAACTACAAAAACCATTTTTTTTAGGTTTACTGTAAATAGAATTTTATTTTGAAACAGGAAAAACATGGATTTCTAGTTGCTTTGGAATCTGATTTTTAACTACGGTACAACAATCTAAGTCTTGGCAGGATGCTGGACATAATTTGAAATCACGAAGGCATAAATCCAGGGAACAATGTGTATAATGCTTGAGTTATGTTCAAACTGATTGGGGGGATAGCTAGGGGGATTTCTTTATTAAAACTATTGAGCAGAAAAGTGCCCTTAACCATAACAAAAAAGGCAATTCACAACTACTGTTCTAGTTTTTGTCCACTTTCCATTCTTATTTTAGTGCACAGTTTGCAGCAAAACCTGCTTTTGCATCTCCTGAATTTTTTATATTTTTACAGAAAAGAAATGCCACCGTATAACAAATTGCTCTAAATTTAAATGAATTAGTCTCATTTCTGGCCTCCCTGTATCCGCTAGTATTAAAGGGAGTTTCAGATTTATATAGAATGAAGAGCAAATTCTCTTCTATTGTTAAATAATCAGGCAGTTGACATTGTCACTATTTTAAACATTCTAGGGGTAAAATTTACTGTATATTACATTATAAAAGTAAAAATTTGCCTTTTTAAGGCAAATAAGTATTTTAAAAGTGGAATCAGGGGTGCCTGGTTGGGTCAGTTGGTTAAGCGTCCAACTTCAGCTCAGGTCATGATCTCATAGTCCGGTTCCTGGGTTTGAGCTCCGTGTCAGGCTCTGTGCTGACAGCTCAGACAGAGCCTGGAGCCTGCTTCGGTTTCTGTGTCTCCCTCTCTCACTGCTTCTCTCTCTCTTTCTCTCCTCCCTCCTCTCTCTCTCTCTCTCTCTCTCTCTCTCCCTCCCTCTCAAAAATAAATAAATAAACATTCAGAAAAAAGTGGAATCAAATGAAATTTATATATTTTAATCACTTCAGATAATTTAGCTGCTGGGCTATCTAAAGATGAATTTCTTAATATAAGCAATATAGCTATTTAAAATAAAACCATGAATTTGGAACTTAACCTAAGGATCCTAAAATATAGGCACACACAAAAATGATAATTTTTCATGGGTTTGGATGAAAATGTTATTTTTTCTTAGTATTTTATTTTTTACTTATAGACTCTTGTTTTAAGTAAAAATGAAAAGTTAAGGTGTACAGAAAAAATTTCACAAATAAGCAAGTAAATCAATGTGTGAAAACACTTCATAAATTCATAAACACTTCATAAATTGTGAATACTAGACCCGGGGCACCTGGGTGGCTCAATCGGTTAAGCATCCGATTCTTTGTTTTGGCTCAGGTCATGATCTCACAGTTTTGTGAGTGTGAGCCCCACGTCAGGCTCTGCATTGGCAGCACAGAGCCTGCTTGGAATCCTTTCTCTCTCCCTCTCTCTGCCCCTTCCCCACTCAAGCTGTTTCTGTCTCTTTCAAAATAAACAAACTTAAAAAAAAAGCTTAAAAAATGGGGCACCTGGGTGGCTCAGTTGGTTAAGCAACTGACTTCAGCTCAGGTTATGATCTCACAGTTCGTGGGTTTGAGTCCTGTGTTGGGCTCTGTGCTGACAGCTCAAAGCCTGGAACCCGATTCAAATTCTGAGTGTCTCTCTCTTGCTCTCTGCCCCTCCCCCGCGCGAGTGTGCGCACACGTGCATGCTCTGTCTCTCAAAAATGAATATTTTTAAAAAAAACTAAAAGAATACTAGACCCACACCCATCAATAGTTTAATTGAAAACCTATTTCACAAAGAGTTGTTGTCATTTACTTATTTCTTCATTTACCTGTCCAACAGGTTATTGGTTGAATAACAGGGATTCTGCAGTGTGCTTAGGATTAAAATCTGCCCTGTACAGGCTGTAACCTTGCAGATGGATTTTGGCCCATCATAACTTTCCCCATAGCAATAAAATGTGTGTAATTATCCTAGAAGAATACGAAAGAACTATATTCTTTAGATTGAGTCACAATTTTTAAGGAAGAGCCAAAGAACCTGATTTATTCTTTTTCTTGCAATGAGTGATTGCTTGATCCAAGTAGACACTATTTCACAGGTTATTCCGCCTGAGAAGAAATTTACCAAGGATTCAATGACAACTTGTGTGGACAATGTGGTCTGTGACCAAGTTCAGAATGCCACCATGGCAAACATCACCAATGCTGATGCAAAACCCCTATTTTGGCACCAAGAAACTTTCTTGGGTCTTCTCTGACACAGAAGAAATTGCAAAAAACATGCCATGTGCTCTGATGACACCGATGCCTGGGGGACAGAAACAGGCCGTGAGGAAATTAGGAATGCAAAGTCCTCTGTGCAATTCCCAAGAGCTACAGGTTCAGAAACACAAGTGTCTCACAAAGTCCAAGACAAGGCTGGTGCAGCTCAGAAGGAAATGGCTGCATCTTGGGCTCTGAACAAAGCCTCAGTGGTCAGTACCTGATTCCCTAGCACTTTTGTATGAGAAACAGCCAGGCACCAACCACCAAAGATGCTGAAAAGAATTCTATGATTGTCTTTCTCTATTCACAGATTTGTGGTGAGGCATTAAATTAGTTTTCTATGACTGTTATTTCAAATTACCATAAGCTTAGTGGCTTAACACAACACAAATTTGTTCTCTTATAGTTCTAGAAGTCAGAAGTCACAAAATGGGTCTTATGGGCTAAAATCAAGGTATTGGCATGGCCACATTCTATCTAGAAACTTTAGAGGAGAATCCATTTCCTTGCCTTTTCCAGCTCCTAGAACCTGCTTGCACTCCTAGGATTGTGACCCTCTTCCTATCTTCCAAGCCAGGAATTGCATCACCCAGACCTCTGCTTCCACTGTCACATATCTTTGTCTGACTCTCCTGCCTCCCTCTATTCCTTTTAAGGGCCTTCATGTTTACACTACACCCACCCTGATATTCCAGGATAATTCTCCACAAAAAAATCCTTAACTTTATTACACTGCCAAGTCCCTTCTGCTGTGTTAGGTATACACTCACAGGTTCTGGGGATTCAGATCTTTGGGGAGCCATTATTCTGTCTACCACACACATCATGGAACAAAATATTGAACTGGAAAGGCCAAAGAAATTAACTTTCAACAATGAAGGAAGAATAGGGAAGGGTGACTGGAATCTCCCCCTTCCCTCCTCTTTGCCCCACATTGACTTTGGCATGCCTAGAACACATAGCAGTTGAAAAGAATTGTTAGCCTGGAAATACCAAGAGACATACAGCTTGGTAATTTATGTAAGAAAATCTCTTCGTTCAATAATATTCAATAGTTCTTTTTTTTAATCATTCAGAAGAAGGTTAAATTCTTCCTCTCTGTGGCTTCTACAGTGTCATTATGCACCGTGCAAGCTAGGGCAAAGTCCAATGTGTAGGTTAGAACTTTCTCTCATTCTTCTGCTCACTCTTGCAGAAACTCTATTTGAAGAAAATTCCCCAATACCTGTTTGGTTTCTGAACCCAAACTCTATTGCAAAATCATCCTCACCTCAGAATACACATTTCCTTGCCTGTGTCTGCCAGCACAGATGACGAAGATTCCCAACACTTCTACCACTTTAAATCTACCACTTTAGAAATGAGAAACGGTGCTGGCTTATTGTAACAGTTTTGAGCCTTCTTTATGAGTGCATAATTCCTTTGTGGGTTGTCTTTTGAACCAGGTAAATACTGTTCTGTAAGGACCTATTTTCAAACATCAGATTTGAAATCCTTCTGTTTTGCTTTTTAAATGAAATTTTCTCTACTGAGCCATAGCAGCAGAGGCAGAACAGCAATTTGAACTAGCTCTTCTAACTATTTGAGTAGCTTCAGGACTAATGTGCTTTTTCTAATGTCTATAGGAAAACAGTGTCTCACACCCTGCTTGTGGTATGCTGTTGTGCACTGTGAAGGCCCGGATTAAGATGCCTGGTTCTTACAGTGCACAATGATACCTATCTGCACACTGGAATACATCACTTGTAGGGCAGAAAATGGCCCATGAAGCTGGGAAGATGCAATCAAACTTGTGAAACAAAGAGAAAAACGATTCCCTGCCTACCTTTTGTCCATTTGCTTCCCACCACTCCCAACCCCCATCACATAAATGAGCCTGATAGAGACAGCTGTCCCCTTGGATCTCTGTTTCCTCATCTGTAACATTAGGATGCACCCTCCAACTCTTAAAAATCCATGAATTTATGTGCATGGCCCTCCTTCTCTTTGGTCTAGGAAGCCAGCTATTCATTTATATCATTTCTTCTTTGAGGCCCCGAGTTCACCCTGAAAAGCCCAGAAGTTAGGCCATCCTTTCCCAGAGCCAGTTTTGGCCTCTGTCCTTGGATTGACAAGACTTGTTAGTCCTAGCTTCAAGAGTAAGCCCTTCACCCCATCTCTGAGCTTGGTTCTACGTTCCGACTTCCCACATCCAGGCTACTAGCCAAGCTTACTGAACAAGAACACAAAACTTAAGTTTTCTAACGTAGAATTCAAGTTGCATTCCCTTACCAAAATTTAAAGTTTGATTTTATCTGCATTCTCAGAAATATAACCCCATCCTGGTTGAAAAATCGCTTATCTGACTTAGAATAACATTTTAAAAATTAATGGAAACCAATGAAACAGAAAATGTGGTGTGCTGTCAAACATGGCTTCTTAGAAACCTTGGAACCTGGAACTTGCTTCTACCAGCTCTGCTCTGCTTTTCCTTAGCAATTTCCTAGCCCAGAGAGGCATGTGCACACATAGCTGCCCCTGTGTCTGGTGCAACAAAATGGAGTCGTGTTTTATGGGGCAGTATTTCAATGAATGACTGAAACCTTGATGTCTGGTTCCCCAGGGTGCAATTCCCACATTAGACAATGTGTCTGAGTGGAAGGCACAAGGCTGGGTTGAGGCCTCTGCGTGATGCTCAGTGTCCTGTTATTCTGCTACTGCTAAAAAGGAAAGCACCCACTCATGACATGCAGCCTTCTGGGCTACAGAATCTGCAGGGTCTTTGCAAAACCACAGTTGCAGAAAGAGACAGTGCTTGAAGAGCTGACTGCATTCTTTGATTTTAATAGAGGTCTTGGCCTAATGCCAGGAATCAAATGGGACAGAAATGTCATCCAATTTATTTGACAGCCTCTGTTTTACAAAAGGTTTGTAAAATATTTTTTTAAGCCTAAATCTTTTTAAAGGCATTGATGGTAACCATGCCTGCATGGCTAAAAATCCCAGGGCAAAAGTGAGTTGCTGACCAGCTGTTAACAGTCGAGGAAAGACCAGAGTATAATAAATAGGTGTAACAGATCAACACCCAAATGCTATCATAAAACTTAAAGGATGGCTTGTTAAAACTACTTAACCTCAACTTGAACCTGTCTTTAATTCCTAATGTAACTATATCAAATATTTATAATCATATTTTTGCTCTAATTATTTTTCCCCCATTCTCCCACTTTTCCCAGTAGGAATCAGTTCAGTTCTATGACCAAAATTTAAAATTTGAGGTACTATATGTAATTAGTGCATAAAAAGAATACCTTTAAGATCCAGAAAAATGCAATGACATGGCACTTTTAGGAAATCATTACATATGATTTCAAAATAAAATTCAGGCCCTCCAGGAAAACTAGTACCATTATAAAACTATGCCATTATAACCAATAAATATCTTTTTTTTAAGCGTCATTACTATTCTATGATTTTTACCCAAGTTGAAGGGCAAAGTTAATATTAGGGTAGAAAACTGGAAGCGAAGACAAACATTTCTGTAACATCTGCATTCTGGCCACTAGAAAGAAAACTAGTTTCAAAACAATGATTTCTAGGAAAATGAAATTCAAGGTCCTCAGGAAAAATTATTTAATGATGGTTTTGTGTGGAAGTCATTATTGCATCTTTGAATAAAAATACGGGTGTTCTTTAAGGTCTATTAGAAGTAATTAAGGCAGTGAGTTATTAGAGGAAAAAACTAAAACTATTGCTAAGAAAGTAACACAGAACAATCCTATGTGAGGTGATGGGATTCATTTCCCAGTTAGGAGTTGTGCTTCACACTCGTGAACCTCCACGTTCAACTGTTGTTTTATGTCACTCAATTCCTTATTTGGTCATTTTTATGGGGCTAGAATGAATGATGCTATCTGATTATTTAGCACCAACGAGAGCCATTCATTTGTAGAGGAATAGTTTTCTAAGTGCAAACCACTAGAAGACACTTTGTGTGCATACGTGCATTGAGGGTATGCATCTGGGTAATTTAAAAGAATTCTCTCAGTTGGAAGGTGGGTGAGGAAAGAGTAAGGAGAATAATATAAGCACTTGAATAATTCGCAAGGATTTAAATCATTCAAAAGAGAGACCATGAGGTCCCTTAACTGTGGTGATAGAATTCAGTGTACTTGAAAAAGTCAGTAAAAGACTGTGTAGCTGTGACCTAGCACCCAGAGCGCCACAATAGTCCATTAAGTTCTTCAAAAAATGATGTTTTATACTCCTTTACTTTAAAAAGATTTTTTTCTCAATTACATTATCATTGTAGTATAAAAACTTTGCATTTCCATTTTACAAGGTTCAGTAAGAGCTACCTCGTGTCAGACATATTTTTGTGGCTTCCAAATAACTTGTGAAATGCCAGTCACGTTTCTTACATGGTCTCAGCCATAGGTGATCAGAATCGCAGTTTATGAGGTCAGACCTCAGAATGCATAGTACTATGTGGTTGTAATCATTCTTTAACCCAAATTGTGTTCTCTTGTCCACACTACAGCTTCTTCCAAATTCTTTCAGTCTTCTACCTCCTCACAAGGTCAGGGATGACATTGGAAATACATGCTGCAAACAAACCACACAAGGGCAGACTCATCAGTGGTTCTAAAAGTAGTGTCGGGAGAAACAGCTGAGATTCTAATGGAATAAAAAGCCCTGCCTCTCAGCCTGGTGCTGGAACCTCTTCTTCAAGCTAGATCAATGTGGTAGGAGAGCTCGCTGCCTATCTAGGTCATGTCGCCTTCAATTAAGATGTAATTACTATCCTGGCAGTCTACCCCTTACCAAGGATAAACAGGTGGGTGCAGTTGGCAGTAACTGATCTCTTTTTCTGACTCAGAAAGAACCTGGCACACTCCCCACAATGGCTGGCAAGTCCCAGAAGCCCCAACATCAGATAATTGCTTGATTGTGACTGGATTAGTCCTGGGGGCTAGAAGTGACAGATAGGAAAAGGGATATAGAAATTGGAATATTTTCCTGTTATATTTGGCATTTTAGTAGAAATAAAACTGGAATCACATTAGAATTTTAATGAAGAGATTATTCAGCTGAGTCTTAATTAGAATATCAGGTTCTACTCTCTCATCACCTTTCTTTTGCTATACAGCTCTTACCTAGAAATTGGTGCGTATTCACTGTGTGGTGAGGACAATACATGCTCACAAAAGAGAGCCTGCGAGTTAAACCTGCTGGGTCAGGAAAACAAGCAATTATCTGAAAAATTCTGACCCCTAATCTTTTGTGTTCTGCACTGCTCAGATAACTCAGGTGGAGATGGGGGCTTCCAAATTGTCTCAAAATTGCTTCAATTTCCTGCTTTGCTAGGGGAGATTTTGTTGTATTGTGCTTTTTCAGCTGAAAGGTGTTTCAGGCAAGAAGGAGGCTAGACAGACATCGTCCTGGTATCATAGAGGGGGCATGGGTTTTCTGAGAGATTAGCATAATTGCATGTGTTTCTCTTTACTGGTCATTGCTGTCAACACTCCAGAATGCTAATCTGAGGACTCTGGGCTAGTACAGCTTGAGCCTCATGCAAAACTGTTACGGAGGAAGAGAGCCCGCTGAGAAGAGCATAGAACCTGTGGTCAGCTCGACCTGGGCTCCTATCTTGGCTCTTCCACCTGTTTCCCTATACATGTAATCCTTCTAGCTCTAGTTCCTGGTCTGAGAGAGGCCAAGCTTGGTAGGATTGTTGTGATGATCAGACAAGATGGCCCGTATTTACACAGCTAACAGTGCCTGGGAAATACAAGCAGTTAATATCTCATTTCCCTTCTTGACCACATAGGAAGGATGGCTGTACATTCTGGTTTCCTGTTTTGTCAGTATAATTATTAACAGTGCCCCAAGTGTCCCAGTTAGGATGATAAATTACATAGTAACTCTATACCCAAGTAAAGGAGATTTGATCACATCCCTCTGTCTTTGTCAGGGAACTTTAGTGGCAAAGAATGAAACCCGCTCTAGCCAGCTTAAGCAAGAAGGGGAATTGACAGGTATGGTACAGAGGTAGTTCACCAAATGGCCGGACTTTATCAGGAGCCAGAACTCCGATATTGAGTCTCTGCTTTTCTCTTTCCAGAGGTGCATGTTCCCTTGATTGCTTCTCCTTACACATCTGGTTTTGTCTTTTCTCTTTGGCGCACTGGCTTTCCTTGCTTTAGCACGCATATGGCTACCATTATCTCCAGTTTTATATCATCTTCAGCTCACACTGACTAAAGTCAGATCTTGAACCCTGACTTCCATATTCCTGAATAAAAGGATTCCTGGATTTTTTTCATATACACAAATACATTCCAAGTGCATTGCTTTGGGTCTAGTATCTGCCTATAGCCAAGTCAGCTGTGACTGCAGAGGAAAGAGTGTGTCACATGGTCAGCCCCCCTATTTAACAGGTCTCTGTGAACATTCTCTCTGCAAAGGGAGCCCGGGAAGGTTCTCTAACAAAGAGTGTAGGATGGAGAATAAATGGTTGATGGAGGAAAAGTTGACCTCTCCAGTAACTCCATCCCTTACATATATTATTCTGACATCCCACCAAGGCACATACCTACTCTTGCTCAACAGAAATTATTTCTGTGCTTCCAGAATTCAATCAAACTTATGCTTCTGGGGTCTCATTACTTCAAGTATTTTCTTTGGCCTGGTGAATTTAAAATAATAAATTCGTCTGTCCTCAAGTGCTCATATTTGGCAGGGAATGTTAATGTTCCCTTACCACTACCAGTCAGCATGTTTTCGTTTTCCCAGAGACAAGGTACCTTCAACTAGTGCACCTCAGACTTTTCCAACAGAGTAGTAGCCTATAAGGACACATAGAAAGAATTCATACGCTTGGACTTCTGGGATTATAATGTAAAGCAAACATGAAGTTTCTCACATTTTAGCTTTTAAACTCAGTTCAAATTTGCATTTTATAAAATATCGATGTTTGTTCTGGTAAAACTTTTCCCTCATAATTTGGCATGAAACCACTGTTCTTGAACAACATACCATGATTCTCCTGTAACTATCTCCAAGCACACCGCCTCATGCTATGTATAACCTAGTTGGACAAATGTGGATTTAGCTCAGTAAAAGGGAAACATAATAGTAGAAATCTAGGCATTAAGATAATTGAGTAGAAGATAGATTTTGGACTAGAAGACCTTTGCTTTGGTCTCTCAGATCACATAACATTTGAACATCGGTGTGTAGGGTTGAGTCTGAATGATATTCGTCCTTTGTTCCACTTTCTAGATGTACATATAGCTTCTAATCCTAGCTCTACCTGGGTTCTTTTCCCAACTCTCCAACTAGCTGTGGGATCTTGAGCAAATTACTAGACTTCTCTTTGTCTCAGTTTCCTTATTTCTATGTCAGAGAGGTTAATAAAGGACTACTATAAGAAGAGAGTGAGAAACCATATGTCAGCTACCGGGTATGGTGTCTGGCAAATATTCTGTTCTTCTTTCTTTCCTGTCTTCCTTATGCACATAGTTTGCACTCTCTCTCTCATTTCCCATTAACTCACACCCTTCATTACTCTTGTAAGTATACTTGTTTCTTTTGTGAAAATACCTTATTCTGGAGACTTGGGAGGGAAAAAACAAGGCAGTGCTAAAAAATAAGGCTGGATTCCTGCACAGCTGAGGGTGGCCACTTGTTTCTTCTGTCCAAATGTAAAGGAAATGTTTCTTGTACTGTCACTCACATCCACCCTTTCTTTCCTCTTCTTCTTTCACATACCATATGGAACCCAGAAATGAAAGGTTACCAAAGAAAGCTGGCACAAGCAGTTTCAGAATTTAAGGCTTTAAAGGAAAAGTATCTGAAAGGACCATCCAGTTCTGGAAAGGCTACAGATAACATAGAGAAAGCACCAGTGACTACCTTTGGGGATCTCTCTGGGCTTACCTCCTGTTTTGTGCCCAGTTTCTACCTTTCTACCAAGCCCATGCTCCAGTATCTCTCCCCTTGATCCTCCTATGCCAGCTCTGGCTCTTAGAAGCCCGGGCTGGTTTCCACTTGTCCAGAAGGCAGGTTGAGGGCAGAAGTGGATTTCACCTTCCTGTTAAATTCTTCCTGAATGAGTTCTCAGAGAACAATATAACATAGACTCAAAACTTGGGGCCCAGGAAAGGAAGAAGCCCATTCCATAATTGGATAGATTTACCCAAGTACTATTACCTAAGTAAGGATAGAGCAAGATGGTACAAGACTACTGGCAGACCACAAAGAGAAGGGCAGAGTACAGGACTATAGCACAGTTTCTCCTTCTGTTGTTTCAAGGACGTGGAAAACAAACCAACCTGGTAGTTCCTTGAAGGCCCTTCTCCTCAAGGCTATGTTATGTTGTAAACTCCAGCACTCACTCACCTTCCTTCTCTGCCCCTATACAACTATACAAGGTGGAATCCCAAGGCGGGAGAGTGGCAAGGAGAACCACTACCTATAAAGGGCCTGATAAAGGGACTGTCTCAGTTTAGGGAGAACCAGGTATTTGCAAGTCAGATTTTGTCATAAAATCCTGAGTAAACCACAGCTCAGTGGCTTACAGTAAGAAGCATTTATTCTCACACTCATGGATCTGGAGATCAGTTGGGGTCTGCTGATCTTGGCTGCAGGCTGGGTTCAGGCCTGTTCTACATGTGTTGAGTCTAGAGCCAAGGCTAAAGATGCTACTAGAAGCATCTCATAGTTGATCACAGGGGCTCAAGAGCCAAGCAGAATTGAAGCAAGTACATAAAGACTCTACTTGAGCCACATCCTCCAACATTTTGCTGACCAAAGCAAGTCACATGGCCAAACCTAGAGTCAATGGGACTAAGGGATTATACTCTACCCCAAGCAGAGGGAGTCAAAGGACTATCTGCTCACCAATAATCTATTCTATTACATCAGATTGAGCCAAGTGAGTTTCCCACTACCAATTTGTTGAATCCTAGCAGCTTAGAATTGGGAGTTAATTGTCATCTAGCACAAACTCCCTTCCCCAATACAGGGATACCCTCCACAGCATTTCTGAGAGGTGGTGGTGGAGCCCCAGTTTAACACGTCACTCAACCTAGACCTTTTTTTTTTTTTTATCTTTGAGAAAGCATTTTATAAAGTTCTCATGTTGGAAAACTCTTAAATTACACACAAATCTGCTTACTTTGTCATATATCTTGGATTTGGATCTTGGAGTCAACACATAAAGCATGTAGTCTCTTGTCCAGATAGGTCTTTGATAAGCATATGCTTAATGGGGCTGTGGCCTCCATAGAGGGCCTCAGAGCAAGTTCTAGAGCAGGCTTCCTCCATCAAATCCTGGCTCTACCACTTCTAGCTATTTATACTGTGTCTCACTTTCATTTATGTATAAAATGGGATAATAATATCCATACTACACTATTAGGCTTGATCAAGGTAATGCCTATAGCACACTGTAGTAAGTGCTGGATAAATACTGGCTATTATAGGCCTGAAGAAAATAATTGTTAACTCACATTGTCTTCAGATTAAATATCCTGTATTCTTTCTACTGTATTGTAATCAACGGTCTAGTTTAACACTATTTGTCAGCTGTGATCTCAACAGGGACAAGGGAGATCATCCATATTCCCCCTGACTTTCAGGACGGCTGGCTTGTTAGTGCAGCCCAGGATGGAATCAAGCGTTCTACAGGTCCAGTACATTGTTAACTCCCCCGAGGATGCACTCTCCCACCCTGGCTTAGTTGTGTCCAAACGTACTGTTATCTAGTAGTCTTCCTGATACTATATTTCTTCCGGAGACTTTTCTTAAAATTTAATACATAGTTGTATCATATCCTTATTAAAGCTTGCTGCTTACTAGGATTATTTTATGCTTTTAAGATATTTTGGAATCCTGAGTTTGTTGTACTTGTCCCAGTTTTTTTTTCTTAACCTCTATAATTTTTTACACCAAATTGTTAACTACAGGTACTATGTTAGACAGCAGATCTCTAGAACGTGTTCATCTTGTATAACTGTAACTTTATACCCACTGAATGACAGCTCACCACTTCCCCTCTTCTCCCCATCTTTTGGAAAGCACCACTCTTTTCTGCTTCTATTCATTTGACTATCTTATATATCTTGTATAAGTGGAATCAGGTAGTATTTGTCCTTCTGTGACCAACTTATTTCACTTAATATAATTTCTTTTCAGGTCTATCCATGTTGTTGCAAATGATAGGATTTCCTTCTTTTTAAAGGCTGAATACTATTCCATTATATGTACCTACCACACTTTCTTTACCCATTTATCTTTCAGGGGACCCTCGGGTTGTTTCCATATTTTGGCTACTGTGAATAATGTTTCAATGAACATGAGAGGGCAGATCTATCTTAAAGTTCCTGATTTAAATTCTTTTGGATATACATCCAGTGGTATTACTGGATTATATGGTAACTCTATTTTTAATTTTTTTAAATTTTACCTCCATAATTTTGATCCGTTTATCTTTATGATTTCATCTAAATCACTAATAGCTATGTTGAACAGGGCTCTGGATTCTTTAACTCAATTGTCAACAACATATTAAGCATACACTAAATTTCAGGCTACTTGCAAGGTAGCAGGAATACAGTGAGTAAGAGAAACAGCCATGGTCCCTACCCTCATGGGGCTTACAGTTTAGTGGAGAAAACAGACATAGATTATACAGTCATATACATAAATTATTATAAGAGATGATAAATATTGGGAGGAAAAATAGAAGGTGTGAATCCTCACCTGACCTGGTGTAAGGATTCAAGAGAGTTCCTTGAGCAGGTGCTATTTAAGTTGGAAAGCCACAAGGTGAAGAGGGGAGGGCACTGCAGGCAAAGGGCTAGTGATAGAGCCTGCGTGGTCAAGAGATAAGAGAAGGCATGGGAGTGGCATGAGGCAAGGGCCAGTTTAGAAGTTGAGTCTTTATTGAGGGAGCAGTGGAAAGCTTTGAAAGTTTCAAAGCAGGGAAAAAGCACAGTAAGATTTTCTTATATTTTTAAGTTTATTTATTTATTTTGAAAGAGAGAGAAAGAGAGAATCCCAAGAGAGAATCCCAACATGGCGCTGGAACTCATGAACCATGAGATCATGACCTGAGCTGAAATCAAGAGTTGGATGCTAGGGGCGCCTGGGTGGCGCAGTTGGTTAAGCGTCCGACTTCAGCCAGGTCACGATCTCGCGGTCCGTGAGTTCGAGCCCCGTGTCAGGCTCTGGGCTGATGGCTCAGAGCCTGGAGCCTGTTTCCAATTCTGTGTCTCCCTCTCTCTCTGCCCCTCCCCCGTTCATGCTCTGTCTCTCTCTGTCCCAAAAATAAATAAACGTTGAAAAAAAAATTTTTTTAAAAGAGTTGGATGCTTAACCGACTGAGCCACCCAGATGACCCAGAGCTTTATTCTTAAAAGATCACTCCATGGAGTGAGGTTTAGAGAAGGCAAGAGGGTTTATGGGGAGAACATTCAGGAGGCTACTGTAGTAACTCAGGTGAGAGATGAAAGCTGTTTGGACTAGGGTGTCAGTAGTAGAGATGGAGAAAAATGTATAGATTTAAGAATCCAATCCAATTATAATCCTATTTTTCCTATTTAGGAATAAAATAAGTAGGCCTTATTGATAATTTGTATATGAGGAATAAGGAGAAGAGGTATAAAGGACGGCCCTTACCTTTTCATTTTTGTAACTATGTGAATAGTAGTGCTCTTGATTATGACAGGGAGTACTGGAGGTACAGCAGGTTTGGGAAGTAAATATGTTTGATTTCAGACATGTAGGGTTTGGGTACCACTGAAACAACCAAATAAAGACATTGAGACTAGAAACAGCAAACACGTGTCATGTTACATGTCAGGTGCTGTTCAAAGCACTTTATACATATGAACTGATTTAGTAACCCTATGTGGTGGGTAGTGTTATTATCTCATTTTATAGAAGAGGCAACAGAGGCACAGAGAGGTTAAGTAGTCTTCCCAGAGCCATGCAGTCAGGAGAGAGTATAATACATAAGTTTGGGCCTGAGGTAGAAGGTCTGGACTGAAATTATAGATTTGAGAATCACTGGCAAGCCATAGGTATGGAGGAAATTGCTCCAGGAAGATTGCATAGAGTAAAAGGAGCTGAACGTTGAGATAGGAAAACTATCCACGATCTGTAAATAAGGCCACTATGATGGCTGCACATTCTTTTGAGGCATCCTGAGTCACTGTTTACAGACCCACCCATGGATTATTTAATTTTCTAGGAAAATATACCATAGCTTAACTTTGCATCTTTTCATTATCGATTAAGGGCTTACTCTGTGAAGTTCCACTTACTTGTATGTTTGTGGCTGGTAGATAATGCAAATTTGTGAAAGAGTCCCATTTTAACTTCCGAGAATTTGCCTATGATAGAAGTGGGTCTTGAATATCTTCAACAATTTTGGGGACATTTTAGCAGCCACAAATCCACCCACTATACCTGAGCCCGTATTTCTCCTCCTTTTCATTTATTCTTTCTTTAAAAAGTATTACTGGAGAAGTACTTAGCACAATGCATTGTATAAAGCTCAGAGCATGGGAAAGAGAAATTGAAATATGAAATGATAGCTTTCAGGTGCTTATGGTCTATGGGGGAAAAACAGACAAATCAGCAGGAAGCCATAATATGAAAAATGTCATACAAGAAGAATGCTATGAATTGTAAGACTTGCAATAGCCCTAAAATGATGAAGAAGACTTTGTCAGGTAGAAATGAGAAGGATGGAATAACATGAACAAAAGCAACACAGAGCAAAAGAAGATATCATGTTAATGTTTGGGTGGCATTCACGTACCCTTTGCTTTGGCAGTCTGCGCTGTGCCAGTGTAGATTTGGGGGGAATCACTTAACCAGAAACCCAAGCTGGCTCTCAGCACTTACTGCCTGCCTTCCCAAAGGCCCACAAATGGTTCATGGCCACAGAATCCCCTGATGTGTGACTCCTCATCTTGAATGCAGAGGGACATTATATTCATTCCAATTGTTACATATGCCCTTTTCATTGCTTTGGGCATGACATCCATATGGGATTTTTGAGTCAAGAACCAAAGTTTGCCTTTAACTATAGAAAAGAATCTATAAAAACAGGGAAGTAAAAAATAGTTACATGGATTTATGGATTTATTTTCCTGAGGAGGCAGCTTTGAAACTCATGCAAAGAATTGACAAAACAACTATCCAAACGTAGATCTTCAGAAACAATGTTCCTAAGCAAGTCCTGTGTATTTACTGGAGGCAGTCCTTTCCTGTGCCCTGGAAGGCGGCACTCAGCATGAAAAGGCTGTTACTACATAGTGGGCACTGTGCAAGCTTCCTTCACTTGATCATTCTTAATCCTCACAAAAACCCCGAGGATTGTTCTTTCCATTTTACAGAAAAGCAAGGGGACTTTCAAAAAGAGTAAGCAGAGTGCCAAAGGTCATGGAACTGGGGTTTAACCCCCATCTTCTAACTTCAAGTGCACAAATGTAAAAGCAATTAGACATCAGGTACCATTTCCGGTTTGGGCTTCCTGGCTCGATTGGCAGATTACTATGAACCCATGTCCTTCTTGTACACTTGGGATTACCAGCCACATTCTGATGGTGCCAAGAGGAGGCCCCAGACCACTAGGTCTTTGCATTTTACTGGTCCAGGGGCTTTACTCTCAGAACTTCCTGTTAACTCCTCAGAAAATCTTATCTAAGATCTTCATTATAACAAGACATCTAAGTAGACTATGCCATTAATTAAAAACTGAACACTTAGGTAGGGGCTAGAAATAGGATCTCAATCTATAGGAGCCAGATCAGAGAGCTTCCACAAAGAATAAATAGCACCTTCCTTGCCTCCAGAAGAAACCTGGTGTTTTACATCTATGCAGTTCATTTTGTGTCTGCAAATATTTATCAAATTTATATTATGTGCCAAGCACTACTCTGTGACAGAGGTCACCTAGAATGGTAAAACATAAAAGGTGTAGTCCCTGACCAAAGAAAATTATGTTTTCAGTGACAAGGGAGATCAAATTTGTGCAAGGTGCCATTAAATGAGGGTCTGAGGACTCTTTGTGGGAATTTAAACTGGGATAGCCTATTTGGATGACAATTTTGCAGTATCTACCAATATTTTATATATGTACATTCTTTGATACAGGAATTTCACATCAATAAGTTTATCCACAGAAGTGCTCACATACATATGCAAAGATATATTTAAATGTAGCAGGATTTTTTTTAACAATAGAATGTCAGAAAATAAATGGCCATCTTAAGTATTGCATTGAAAACAGATTACATTTTTATGTACTGATATGAACAGTCCATATGTTCATATCTTCATATGCAATTCCCAAAACAATGCAGAATAAGATTTAATTTATGAAAAATATTACCTTCAATTACATGTGTTTGCCTGCATACACGTGCACACATGTATGTAAATGCCAAGCAAAAGTTCTGGGTGGACACACAACAAATTTCTGATAGGACTTCCTTCTGGAGGCAGGAATGGGACAGAGAGTGGGGGTAAAGATGTTCTTCCATTTTTTGCTATACATAGATCTATGTAATTTAAATTGTTTTTTATCACCTTGGATATTCATTTAAAATAGCTTGAGGGAAAAAAAGAAAATAAATAAAATAGCTTGAGGGGACGCCTGGGTGGCTCGGTCAGTTAAGCATCTGACTCTTGGTTTCAGCTCAGGTCATGATCTCATGGTTTGTGGGTTTGAGCCCTGCATCAGGCTCTGTGCTGGCAGTGCTGAGCCTGCTTGGGATTCTCTCTCTCTTCTCTCTCTTCCCCTGCCCTGCTACCTGCCCCCTTTCTCTCTCTCTCTCTCTCTCTCTCTCTCTCTCTCTCTCTCTCACACTCACACACACACACACACACACACACACACACACACAATAAAGAAATAAACTTAAAAATAAAATAATAAAATAAAATAAAATAGCTTCAAAGTTGTGACACTGGAAAAGCACAGTGTGCTGTAGGAATTCAGAAAGGTAATAAATGGATTCCTTCTGTCCTAGGGAAATCACAGAGGATGAAGAGATACATTTAGATGTTAGACCTCGAAGGATCAGAGGTGTTTTAAAACAAGAAAGTATTGGGGCGCCTGGGTGGCGCAGCCGGTTAAGCGTCCGACTTCAGCCAGGTCACGATCTCGCGGTCTGTGAGTTCGAGCCCCGCGTCGGGCTCTGGGCTGATGGCTCGGAGCCTGGAGCCTGTTTCCGATTCTGTGTCTCCCTCTCTCTCTGCCCCTCCCCCGTTCATGCTCTGTCTCTCTCTGTCCCAAAATAAATAAACGTTGAAAAAAAAATTTTTTTTTAAAAATAAAACAAGAAAGTATTCCAGATGACGAAATGGAGTGAAAAGAAAGCATGCTGTGCCTTCTACAAGGAGCATTTTGACAACTAGCAGAGGGCCTGGGCGCTCAGGGGTTCAAAGGACTGAACTGAAGCATTAGCAACTCTGAGAAACTTTCCATGATCCTCCTCCTTTAATTTGGATCCTTTCTATGTTTGCCCATTGCTTGTATTGTCCTAGGTGTTTGATGAGTATTTTAGACAAAGTAAATTAAGTTACCACTAATTGTCATTAATTATTTAATGCACACTATTCACGTGCACACCTCCACAGCAGCACTTATTAAGTTCCACTGTGATTGTCTTCCTTATTCGATGATCAGTCTTTGGGAAATAAATATCTTTTCTCTTTTTATCTACTAGGGCTAGTACTCAAAACAAAATAGACAATTCAAAAATTTTGTTGAATAGATGAATATGCCAATAAACAATCAAGCATGAGATTAAAAAAAATAGTACATATAGAAATGAAAAGGCGAGGGGAGGCTGGTGCTCAACTATAGACAGCTGTGAATGCCAGACCAAGGCACTTTGGCTTATTCTGATGGCAGGGGGAAACCACTACAATTTTTGTGCAAGTAATGGTATCATCAGAGTTGGCTGAAGGATGGAAAGGAAGAACAACTGTTAAGCTCTTCAAATAGTCAAGATATATAAAACTACCCAAATCAGATCAGACTTGGTTCAGTTGGAAGAAAAAGTATCACAGTGAGAACAAATAGAGGGAACACAACTTAACATATTTTTATCACCATCTGTATATCATGGAGAACAGTTCAGCATTTTCTTTAGGGGAGACAGAGAGACCAGGAGAGTACCATAGAAAGGGAAGCAGCAAGAATCAACAGATGACTCTGTAGCTAACGGCAAAGATCACCCTGTTCCCTATTTTCCAGGACAGCTTCTTAATTTCATCCATGCACAAAATACAGCTGATCTGTATGATCTGTCTGCGCACATTTGCTCCTTAGCAAGGAGCCTGGTTCAAGAAAACTTTGAAACAGCAAAAGACCTTTGCTCATTTGTTTTAAGATAAGAAAGCAAGAAATAGGGGCAGTCTTTGTTATTCTAACAAACAATGTTGTAGGTACAAAGAGAAATGGAGAATGTAAAAAGGTAATGAGAATTCTGAGTTACTGAAGCATAAAGTTCCTAGGGCCTCTTGTAGCTTTCTTTACTACATGTTGCAGAAAGGAAATAAAATTGATGTCAGATGAAATATTTACTGTTTTGACTGAAGAAACATGAAGAATTGGAAGCTCTTTATACTAATAAACTCCAGGGACCATTTTCTGCTGTCAAATTCTAGTGGCAGCATTTGGCAAAGCAATGCATGAAACTCTGGTGGCAAACTCTTCAGTCACACGCAGAGACATCATGGAAGTAGCCAAGGGAGGAAGGAGTGACTTGGTGGACCTCTTACAGAGCAACAATTTTCTTCTCAAAATGAGAAAACAAACTTAAAAAAAGTTGTAACGCATACGACTTTAGAAGCAGCTTAATTTGTGTCTGATTTCCTCAGAGTCCAGATATAAAACACGAAAGTTTTCTCCTTTTACCTCTGAAAAGACACATTACTTGGGTTCCGTTTAGCTCAAAGTGGAAAACTGGGTAAGTGGAATTATAAAATAATGAGGCAGACTTTTCAAGTGAACGTTAGAATCTATATGCAACTGGTATTTAGCTGGGCAGCCAGAGGAGCTCCTTGTTTGATACAGTCTACCCCTCCAAAGTAATTCCAACGAGGAGGCCACTGTCCAGGCCAGGGAGGGAATTTCTCTAGGAACTGACTCTAGAGTGAGCTTATCAAAAATGCCAGGAAAGCATGTCTGTAGCTTTGCAATCCACCCTGTTTTCTCCTATGAGATGGCCATTGCTATATTAGCCCCCTGTGAGTTTCAATACGGATTTCCCTCTGTAAAGCTCTCGTCCTGCTTCCGCAGGCAAAAAGGGCAGGGAAGGGAAGGAAGAGAGTGCTCAAGGAGTGTATATACATTTTCTTTGTTCATTGATGGACATTTAAAATCTTTCCATGTCTTGACTATTGTAAATAATGCCATAATGAACATGGAGGTGTTCAAGGTGCTAAAATGTAAAACCTTGGGACAAAAATAGCAAGCCAAGTGACATGTTTAAAAGGAGCCTACTGGGGTCCTTTACCTGTGATTCCTTACAGTATGGTAAACTTAGAAATAGCAGTCAGCTAGGCAGTCTCCGTGGAGCAGGCTTCTGAGTTTTGTATCTGCAGAAAACAGTTAACATAGCAGGTTTGAAACTTCTATCCTTAGAAAAGCATGCTAGCAATGTTGGCTCTTGGCTGGCATCTGAGAATTTGAATTTGGGAAATGTTTCCTTAACTGATAAAGGTGGTTTAATGGGGCTAAATTGTTTGTACTAACAATGTCATTTCTACTGAACAATGACTTACTTTCTGGGAGTCCAGAAATTTGGTATGTGCTAGGCAAAGGGTGCCTATATGACCAAGGCACAATAAAAACATTGAGCATTAAGTCTCTAATGAGCTTCTCTAGTAGCCATTTCATGTATTTTTATATCTTTTTGCTGGATTAATTATATCCTGTGTGTCTCTACTGGGAGAGAACTCTTGGAAAGGCAACTACAACCTGGCTTCCTCCAGATTTTTCCCCACATGCCTTCTTCCTTTTGCTGATTTTGTTTTGTATCCTTGTGCTGTAATAAATAATAGCTATGAGACAATGATATACGGAGTCCAGTCTGTAATTTTAGCCAATCACCAAACCTAGGAGTGATCTGTGGGCACCCCTGCTCCATCTTTACTGTACCCTATATCTATGATCAAGTTACCTATATAAGTTCTTAATTAGTGCCATTTTCAGGAGCTCATTCAGTGGGACTTGATGGAAACAGAGCGTCAGGGTGATTTCTAAATAGACAAAAGATAACAAAGGGGATAATGCAGTTTATCCAGATCCCATTGACTCTTTTGGAGTTTCATATATGAGGTTTTCATTATTTTTGTGTTCTATTTAGTATGCGTTATTATTATTACAGTTACTGTTTGGTGTGTGCTTTTTATAGTGTCATACTCAAAAAAATTCATATAAGGAACTCGTTACAAAAAAAATCCAATCTGATTAAAAACTGGGCAGGACAAAAAGAGGTTAGAGTGGGAGAGAGCCAAAGCATAAGAGACTGTTAAAAACTGAGAACAAACTGAGGGTTGATGGGGGGTGGGAGGGAGGGGAGGGTGGGTGATGGGTATTGAGGAGGGCACCTTTTGGGATGAGCACTGGATGTTGTATGGAAACCAATTTGTCAATAAATTTCATATATATAAAAAAAAATAAAATAAAAAAAAATAAATACAAAAAAAATAAATAAAAACTGGGCAGGAGATATGAATAGACATTTTTCTAAAGAAGACATACAAATGGCCAACAGATACATGAAAAGATTCTCATCATCAAAAATCATCAAAAAAATGCAAGTCAAAACCACAATGAGATATCATCTCACATCCATTAGAATGGCTATTATCAAAAAGACAAGAAATAAGTGTTGGTAAACACTTCCATGTTCATTGTAGCATTATTTACAATAGCCAAGGCATGGAAAAAATTTAAATGTCCATCAATGAATAAAGAAAATGTATGAAATATCATTCAACCATGAAAAAGAATAATATCTTGCCATTTGCAACAACGTGGATGGACCTTGAGGGCATTATGCTAAATAAAATACATCAGATAAAGACAAATACCATATAATCTCACTTATATGTGGAATCTAAAACCAAAAACAACATCAAACTCATAGATACAGAGAACAAATTGGTGGTTGCATGTCTGTAGCTTTATAGCTTTACAACAACTGGTGGTTGCCAGAGGTGAGGGGTGGGTGAAATGGGTGAGGGGGCGTCAAAAGGTACAAATATCCAGTTACAAAATGCATAAGTCATGGAGATGCAATGTGCAACATGGTGGATGTAGTTAATAATACTGTATTGCATATTTGAAAGTTGCTAACAGACTAATCTTAAAGGTTCTCATCATAAAAAAAGAAAAATCTTATAATTATGTATGGTGACTAATGTTAACAAGGTATTGTGGTGACCTTTTTGCAATCCTAATCCTCAGTGTCTCAGAATGTGATTGTATTTGGAGATAGGCTCTTTAAATAGCTACAGATATGTCATGTTTTACTGCATTTCAGATACTGCATTTTTCACAAATTGGAGGTTTGTCACAACCCTGCATCAGGTCTATTGGTGCCATTTTTTCAACATTTGTTCACTTTGTGTCTTTGTGTCACATTTTGGTAATTTTTGTCATATTTCAAATTTTTCATTATTATTGTGTTTGTTATGATGATCTATGATCAATGATCTTTGATGTTACTAATTGTAATTGTTTTGGGGCAACACAAATCATGCCCATATAAGACAGTAAACTTAATCGATATATGTTGTGTGACTGCTTCACTGACCACGGTTCTCCCAACTATCTCTCTATGCCCAGGCTTCCTATTCTCTGAGGCACAACTGCATTGAAATTAGGCCAATTAATAACCCTACAGGGGCCTCTAAGTGTCCAAGTGAAAGAAAGAGTCACACGTCTCTCACTTTAAGTCAAAAGCTAGAAATGATTAAGCTTAGTGAGGAAGACATGTTGAAAGTTGAGATAGGATGAAAGCTAGACCTCTTGTTCCAAATGGGTAGCCAAGTTGTGAATGCAAAGGAAAAGTTCTTGAAGGAAATTAAACGTGTTTCTTCAATGAACACACGCACATAGTGAAGTATAATAGTCCTATCGCTTATATGGAAAAGGTTTTAGCAGTCTGGATAGAAGATCAAACCGGCCACAGCATTCCCTTAACCCAAAGCCCAATTCATATCAAGACCCTAACTCTCTTCAGTTCTATGAAGGCTAAGAGAGGTGACGAAGCTGCAGAAGAAAAGTACTACACTAGCAGAGGTTAGTTCATGAGGTTTAAGGAAAGAAGCTATGTCTGTAACATAAAAGTATAAGGCAAAGCAGCAAGTGCTGGTGTAGCTGCACCAAGTTATCCAGAAGTTCTAGCTAATGAAGGGGGCTGCACTAAACAACAGATTTTTAATGGAGATGAAAAAGTCCTCTATTGGAAAAAAGATGCCATCTAGGACTTTCATAGCTAGAGAGGAGAAGTTAGTGTCTGGCTTCAAAGGACAGGTGACTCTCTTGTTACGGGCTAAGGCAGCTGGTGACTTGAGGTTGAAATCAATACTCATTTACCACTCTGAAAAGCCTACAATCCTTAAGAATTATGTTAAATCTACCCTGCCTGTGCTCTACAAATGGAACAACAAAGCCTGGATGACAGCACATGTTTATAGCATGATTTACTGAATATTTGAAGCTTCCAAATGAGACCTACTCCTTAGAAAAAAAAGACATCTTTTAAATTCTGACTACTCATTGACAATGTACCTGATCACCCAAGAGCTCTGATAGAGATGTGCAATGAGATTAATGTTGTTTTCATGCCTGCTAACACATTCTTCAGCCCATGAATCAAGAAATAATTTCAACTTTCATGTCTTACTTAAGAAATACATTTTTAAGGCTAGAGTTGCCATAGATAGTCATTCCTCTGATGGAACTGGCCACAGTAAATTGAAAACCCTCTGGAAAGGATTCACCATTCCCGATGCCATTAAGAGAATTTGTGATTCATGGGAAGAGGTCAAAATATCAACATTAACATAAGTTTGGAAGATGTTGATTCCAATCCTCATTGATGACTTTGAGGGGCTCAAGACTTTAGTGGAGGAAGTAACTACAGATGGAAATGGCAAATGGTGGAAATGGCAAAAACAACAAAAACAACGACTAGAATTAGAAGTGGAGCTTGAAGATGTGACTGAATTTCTGTAATTTCAGGATAAAACTTGAATGGACAAGAGATTGCTTCTCATGAATGATTAAAGAAAGTGGTTTCTTGAGATGGAATCTCCTCCTGAAGATGCTGTGAAGATCGTTGAAATGATAAAGGATTTATAATATTACATAAATTTAATTGATAAATCAGCAGTGTTTGAGAGAACTGCCTCCAATTTTGAAAGAAGTTGTACTGGGGGTAAAATGCTATCAAACAGCATCAAATGCTACTAAGAAAGAGCATCAATTAACTCTTCATGAAAAGAAGAGTTCATTGATGTGGCAAACTTCACTGTTGTCTTATTTTAAGAAATTGCCATAGCCACCCCACCTTCAGCAACCACCACCTTGATCAGTCGGCAGCAATTAACATTGAGGCAAGTCCCTCCACCAGCAAAAAGTTATGACTTGCTGAAAGCTCAGATGATGGTTAGCATTTTTTAGCAATACAGTAATTTTTAAATTAAAGTATGTGCATTTTTCAGACATAATGCCATTGCATACTTAATAGACTACAGCGTAGTATAACCATAACTTTATATGCACTAAGAAACCAAACAATTTATCTGACTTGCTTTGCTGTGGTCGTCACTTTATTCCAGTGGTCTGGAACCAAACCCACAATAACTCTAAGGTATGCCTCTAATAATTAAGATTAAGTGAGATCATCAGGGTAAGTAGGCCCTAATCCAATATGACTGGTGTCCTCATAAAAGGAGGAGATTAGGACACAGACAGAGGGACAAGTATATGACGACAAAGCAAGAAGGCAAATATCTGCAAGGCCAGAGAGGCCTCAGAAACCAAACCTGTTAACATCTTTGATCCTGAACTCTACTCTCCAGAATTGTGAGAAAATAAATTTCTTTTGTTCAGTTCACACAGTCTTTTGTATTTTGTTATGGCAGCCCTAGCAAAATAATAAAGAGTAAAAAAGAGAATAATATGGTGGTACCTAGAACAGGATATATGAGTCACAACATTTTTTGTTATATTTATGGTAGAGTTTTAAGTACTTTTCTATACTGAGAGAAAAGAGATGGTAAAGCAGGCCTAGAAACCCAGTCCAGGAGTTTTCTTACATCATCTCACTAATTTCTAGTTTATAACATGGCAAGATTCACTATATTCACTTGGCTGTGTCAATGCAGTAAGCATGTGTTCATCATGAGACTGGTATTTTTCTAATGTTGATAAACCAGACCAATAAATAGACTGACCTACCCTTGAATTGGTAGGTAGGACCTGGTTGTCTATGGGTGAAGAAAAATTTAAATAACGCCACTTCAATAAGTTGTGTTAACTAAATAAACATTTCACCATTTTTATAACTTTTATTCAGATATTCATTTGCTGTTGAGTAGCAAAATTATTTTTGTTTTAATGTTTAATCAACAATATTTTAACTTGCACTTTTTTAAATTAAGTAGATAGATTCTATCTGTGCAGTAGCATATAGCTAATTTCCATAAATGGGACACAACAGATTCTGGTCCAAGATGGCAATGTAGGAAGAAGACCGTGAACTCACCTTCTTCTCAGACACACCAAATCTTTACCTATTTATGGAGGAATTTCTCTGAAAAAGAACCGAGGGCTGATTGAAGAGCTTCTGCACAACAGTAGATAGATCACATAGAGAACCAGAGAGATGGAGACACGGGAACAAAGAGAACCCCCACCCGTGATGCTGCAAATCGCAGTAGGGAGTGATAGTACTGAGGGATCATGAGCAGATTCATCTGCCCTGGGTCACAGAAAAAACAAAGCCAGTTTGAAAGGGCAGCTAGAATATAAAGAAATCAGCCCTAAGGCCCTGAGAAACAGCAGGGAGGCACCAGAACTCTCTCTGGGTTGGAGAGGCTGGCAAGCATGATAGTTGATGCTCATCCTCCACCTTGATAGTACAGCTGGGAGCAGGATCTGGGCACCATAGTCAGCCTACCAGCTCAATGAGCCCAAGATCCCTAGCCCACACCAGCCCCAGCTGTCCCACGAATGTGGCACTAGCACGGCACATACCAGTCCTGGTCAGTGTTCAACCATCTCACCAAGTGAGCTCACCAAGTGAGCTCCAACCATCTCACCAAGGTGACACAGGCACAAAGCATCCTGAAACATGCCAGGCCCATAACACACAGCTCCAGACAACTTGCCAGGGCATTTCCAGTGCAGAGCACCCTGGAAACCCCAGCCTGCCTCAACTCCAGCTGTTATGCCAGGGTGCACCCTGGATGGAACACCCAGAAAACCCCACCTTGTGCTGCCTCAGTTCCAGTTGCCCCACCAGTGTCACTGGTGAGGAGTGCCCAGGACCACCTGGACTGTGCTCTGCCTCAATTCCTGCCACACCACCATGATGCCCTCTGCATAGAGAACCCTGAGCCTTTCCCAGCCTGTGCCTGCTTCAGCTTTAGCCATATTGCCAGGGCATCCTCTGTGCAGAGAACACCAAAACCACCCCCCCCACACACACACACCCACTTTAGCTCTGGCTGTCCTACCAGAGCAGGCCCAGCATGAAGTGTCTGGGGACTCCCCAGTTCACACCAGCCATGGCTCCAGCCAGCCAACCAAAATCACCAGCACACACAGTCTATATAGGGGATGACCATACGTAAGAACATCCCTTCAAATATAGAAGTAGTTGTTTGCCTAATTCATAGAAACAAATCCAAAAATTTAGTCAAAATGAGGAAACAGATGTATATGCTTCAAATAAAAGAATTAGTCAGGGGACTCACAAAATAAAAAGATGGAAAATAAGACAGTATGTACATAAAAATGAAAGTAAAAATGAAGTTCTTTTAGGACATGTTCCAACTTAAGTGGCCACCAACTTAACATAGACTGCTATATATTTTGCATATTATATATGAACCTTATAGTAACCACAAACCAAAACCTATCATAGATACACAAAAAATGAGAAAGAAAGCCAAGCATAACAGTAAAGAAAGCCATCATTCACAAGGAAACAGCAAAAGAAGAAGGAAAACGGAACTACAGAAACAACCAGAAAAGAAACAAAATGACAACGAGTACATACCTTAAATGTAAATGGACTAAAAGTTTCAATAAAAAAATAGAGTGACTGAATGAATAGATAACAAGACCCATCTATATGCTGCCTAAAGGAGAGTCACTTCAAACTTAAAGACACATAAAGACTGAAAGTGAAACAATGAAAAAAAGAGTTCCATACCTGGAATAAAACAAAATAGCTGGGGTGCGTCGGTGGCTGAGTTGGTTAAGCGTCCAACTCTTGATTCCAGCACAGGTCATGATCTCCCAGTTGGGAGATTGAGCCCCATGTGGGGCTCTGCTCTGACAGCATGGAGCCTGCTGGGGATTCTCTCTCCCCCTTTCTCTCTTCCCCTCCCCGACTCATAGACACACACACACACACACACACACACACACACACACACACACTCTCTCTCTCTCTCTCTCTCTCTCTCAAAATAAATAGACATTTTTTTTAAAAAGCCAAGATAGCACTACTTACATCAGACAAAATAGAGTTTAAAACAAAAATAGTAACAAGAGAAAAAGAAAGGCACTAATGATAAAAAGGTCAATCCACCAAATGCATATAACAATTATAAATATTTATACACCCAACACTGATGCATGTAAATATAAAAAGAAAGTACTAATAGACATAATGAGAGAAATTGACAGTAATATAATAATAGTAGGGGATTTAGCACTCTACTTACATCAACATATAGATTGTCAAGGCAGAATGAAACAAGGTCTTTAAATGAAACATTATACTGAATGGATTAACAGATATATATAAAACATTCTACTCCAAACCAACAGAATGCACATTCTTTTCTTTGTGTTTTAATATTTATTTTTTATTTTTTTAATGTTTATTTATTTTTGAGAGAGAGATACAGAGCATGAGCAGGGGAGGGACAGGGAGAGAGAGAGGAAGACACAGAATCCAAAGCAGGCTCCAGGCTCTGAGCTGTCAGCACAGAGCCCGAGGTGGGGCTCAAACCCATGAACTGCGAGATCATGACCTCAGCCAAAGCCAGACGCTTAACTGAATGAGCCAGCCAGGCACCCCAATATTTTTTTTTAAGTTTATTTATTTATTTATTTATTTATTTATTTATTTATTTATTTATTTTAAGAGAGACCAAGCGAACGAGTGTAAGTGAGGGGCAGAGTGAGAGGGAGAGAGAATCCCAAGCAGGCTCTGCACTGTCAGCATGGAGTCTGACACGGGGCTCAAACCCACAAACCATGAGATCATGACTTGAGCCAAAATCAAGAGTAGGACACTTAACTGAATGAATCACTCAGGCGCCCAGAATACACATTCTTTTCACTACACATGGAACATTATTCAGGATAGACCACATGTTAGGCCACAAAATAAGTCTCAATAAATTAAAAAATACTGAAGTCATATCAAGCATCGTCATACAATAGTATGAAGCTAGGAATCCATCACAAGAAAAAAATAGGGGAAAAAAAAAACAAACACAGGGAGGTTAAACAACATGCTACTAAAGAGCCAAAGAGTCAAGAAATCAAAAAGAAATAAAAAAATACATGCAGACAAGTGAAAATGAAAACACAATGGTCCCAAATCTCTGGGATGCAGCAAAAGCAGTTCTGAGAGAAAAATCTATAGTGATACAGGCCTACCCTCATGAAACAAGGAAAATCTCAGACAAACAGCCTATGTTTAAACCTAATGTAACTCAAAAGAGAAGAACGAAGTCTAAAGCTAGTAGAAGGAAGGAAATAATAAAAATTAGAGTGGAAATATATGAAACACAAACAAATGGAAAGATATTCCATGCACATGGGTTGAAAGAATTAATATTGTTAAAGTGTCTATAGTACCCAAAGCAAGCTACAGATTCAATACAATCCCTATCAAAATACCAACAGTATTTTTCACTAGAACAAATAATCCTAAAATGTGTATGGAACCACAAAAGATGCCAAATAGCCAAAACAATCTTGAGAAATAAAAACAAAGCTGGAGATATCCCAATCCTACATTTCAAGATACACAGTTAAACCTTGGTTTGTGAGCATAATTCATTCAGGAAACATGCTTGTAATCCAAAGTACTTGTATATCAAAGCAAATTTCTCCGTAAGAAATAATGAAAACTCAGATGATTCATTCCACAACCCAAAAATATTCACATAAAAATGATTATAATACTGTAATAATAAATAATGAAGAAAATACAAAATACAAGGAAAATTAATTAACCTACACCTTTGAAAATCTTCATAGCTGGTGTGAGGGAGACAAGAGAGAGGAGAGTTATCATGTGGGACGACTTTCATTATCACTAATGGATGTTGACTACAGTACAGTATTAATAAACTCGTCATATACTGTATTTAATGTGACTGGCAATAAGGCAGAAGAGGAAAAGGTCTCTATCTGCAGGCAGCCTAGACTAAAGCAAAGCATTTCTAAGCTTACTCTTGTGTGGAAAAGCAAAGGACTGTCCATAGGTGCTTCGAAGTGACAAAAAATACATTAGTGTCAGTTGTGGGCACCTTCCAAAGCTCTAAAAAATCAATCACTGATTTCTGCCAAACACCACAGCCTGAGATAGAGCATCTGAGCATGGGAGATATCACCCACAATCCCGCAGTGAGAGAGTGAGAGACAGAGAGAGAGAGAGAGAAGAGCCATTGGCACAGTTGTGATCATATGAGATTTGGTATCACGTACTACTTGCATTGCAAGACATCGCTCACTTGTTTATCAAGTTAAAACTGATTAGAAATGTTTGCTCACCTTGTGGAATACTCGCAGAACAAGTTACTCACAATCCAAGGTTTTACTGTACTACCAAGCTATAGTAACCAAAACAGTATGGTACTGATACAAAAATAGACACATTGATCAATGGAACAGTAAAGTCCAGAAATAAACTCAGAATTATATGGTCAATAAATTTATAACAAAGGACACAAGAACATATAATGAGGAAAAGGCAGTATCTTAAATAAATGGTGCTAGGAAAACAGGGCAGATACATACAAAAGAATGAAACCGGACTACTTTCTTATACCATATACAAAGATAAGCTCAAAATATATTAAAAACTTAACACACATAAAACTCCTAAAAACACAGAGAGTAATCTCTCTGACATTGGCCTTCCCAAGATTTTCTAGATATGTCTCCTCAGGCAAGGGAAACAAGCAAAAATAAATTATAAGGACTAGGCCAAAATAAAAAGGTTTTGCATAGTGAAGGAAACTATCAACAAAACAGAAAGGCAACACTACTGAATGGGAGGAAATATTTGCAAATGACATATCCAATAAGGGGTTAGTATCCAAAACATATCAAGAAATTAAACAGCTCAACATCAAAAAACCCCAAGCAATTGATTAAAAAATGGGCAAAGGACATGAATAGACATTTTTCCAAAGATATGCAGATGGCTAGCAGATATATGAAAAGATTCTGAACATCACTAATCAGCAGAGAAATATAAATCAAAACTATCATGAGATATCTCCTTACACCTGTCAGATTGACTAGTGAAAAAGATAAGAAATAACAAGTGTCGGTTAAAATGTGGAGAAAAAGAAACCCTCAAACACTGTTGGTGGGAAAGTAAATTAGTATAGCCACTATAGAAATCCGTGTGGAGATTCCTCAAAAAATTAAAAATAGAAATACCATACAATCTAGTAATTCCATTGCTGGTAGTTACCCAAAGAAAATGAAAACACTAATTTGAAGAGTAATGTAGCTCTGTGTTTATTACAGCATTATTAACAAGAGCCAAGATATGGAAGCAACCTAAGTGTCCACTGATAGATAAATGAAAAAGATACGGTGTATATATACAATGGAATATTCCTCAGCCATAAAGAAGAATGAGATCTTGCCATAACAACATAGATCTATATATGTATATATACACCACATTTTCTTCATTTATACCAGGGGACTACATGAAATAAGTCCGACAAAGATAAATAGCATGTGATTTCACTTATATGTGGAATGTGAAAAACAAAACAAATAAGCAAAGAAGAAAAGCAAAAACAGATCCATAAATACAGAATACAAAGTGATGTTTGCTAGAGGGGAGAGTGACGATGGCATGGGCATAATGAGTGAAGGGGAGTGGGAGGAACAGGCTTCCAATTTTGGAATGAATCAGTCATGGGGAGAAAAGGTACAGCATAGGGAATACAGTCAATCATATTGTAATAGTGTGGTATGTGACAGATGGTAACTACACATGTGGTCAGCATAACATAACATATAGAATTGTTGAATCACATTGTACACCTGAAACTAATGTAACATTGTGTGTCAACTATACTTCATTAAAATATTAATTAAAATTAAAAAATAAATTGGCCACAAGAGAATCCAACCTCAGTAAACAGTTCAGATCCACAAGCCAAAGTCATCACTTTCAAAATAAGAATTCAATATGTATAGAACATTAGGACTTTGCAAAAATCAATGGTTTTTACTGTGGCGTCTAGGAAATAGAAGCTTCAAATTATGTTACTTTGTTTTAAAATTATGTAAAGCATGACACAAACAGTTTGAATGCCTTCAGCATAAGAACCCATACTTCCAGGCACCTATGCATATTTTATTCACATGAAGAATTTAAGTAGTTTTCCGATTTTTATGTTAATATATATGTAATAGCCTCATAGTCCACATGAAAATAATTTATGTTAATTTGATGCAAAATAAAATACTTAACATATGCTAAGAGTTGAGAACTATGATACTTCTAGAATCAAAGCATAACCAAATTTATTCAGCGTAAACTTAAGTTATACAACATCAAAGTCAATTCAATTAGGTAAACTCTCCACATTATGTCTAACAAATAATATAAAATGGAAAACTTTAAGCTGCTGTATTTATTGGACTCTTCATTGTGGCAGGGGGAAAGGGCTGGGAGAGGAAGGAAAAATAAATAGGAAATTGCTAAATATTTTTATTAATATTTATTGCTCAGATATATTTTATATGCCACAGAATATTTTAAATTTTATTAAACCAGCTACAGAAATGGAGAATAAATACTTTGTGCTTTACTAGAAAGTTTTTCTGATATAGCAATCCCCAAATGGGGATTCTAATGGACAATTGAACATACTCAAGAACAGTTTTTACAATACTATCAGGAGTTTCAGATTCATATCTTCAATAGTTTCTGTTTTCACTGTATTGTGCTTTGAAATGGGTTTGACTGGAAGTCAGAAAGTAGGAAAACTATCTTTCAGAAAGGTCTCTCTGCACAAACATAAATACAGTCCAAGGGAAAGGCAGAGAAAATTTGCTATTGCTATAGTTTATAATTTTATCCGCCTCCCCCCCCCCCATTTTTCTCTCATGCACACATATGAGTCATTTATGCTAGTGTGCTGGTATCTGGGTGTCTGCTTCAAGACCATCCTCAACATCTTCCCCTAATGTTTTCCTCCATGCTCCACTATGATCAAGAAAACCATTCCCTCTTAATCTTTTGCTTTATCTTTCCAAGTTTCAACTTTTGTGTTGCTTTTTATTGCCAGTATTAACTGAATATTCTGGCACTTTGTGTTTCAAAGCTCTCTTAGATCTGAGCTTAACTCCAACCTGAAGTTGCCCGAGGCAAAAAGAGTACAGCCTCCACACCTGATCAGCTTGGAGGAAAAGAGTAAATACTGTCCTACAAGAGAAAAGTCCCATGTTCTAGTCTTAGTCATCTCTTGTTTACAAGACCTCAGGCAAGTCACTCAACTACCAGAGACCTTGGTCTTGACAAAAATTTCTGCCAAGCTAACATGGTGGTTTCAGGATTAAAACACCTACTTACAATAACTGCTATTTCTAATATCTTTTAATCCATGACGAATTTTTGACACTTTTCTAAAAAACTCCAACTTCCCTTGCTTATGATATTTTCTCTAATAGATTTGGTATTCTTTGATCACAAAAGCTAGGACTAATTTTCTTTGAATGGTTAATATCTACTACTTGGCAAATCCTATATTTTCCAATAATATTACTGAATGAGAAAATAAATTAAATGAAAATAATGTGTGTGATAACAATGTTCCAACGTTAAACAAGCTATACAAATGGAAGATGTTGGTTTTCTTAATTCACCCATTTAATAAAGCACTGTGCTAGACAAAGATAGTGGAAAAAGTCTCTTGTACAAAGTACAGTTCTTGACACTTAAGAGCTCTTACTGAGTACTCACCAAAGAGTTACTATAACTGGATAGTTAATCATGAAGAGAGAGTAAAACATCAGTAGTTAGAAACAACTTCACTTTTTTGTTGTTGTTGCATTTCTAATTATTAGGCCTCTCATAAAATCACTCTAAATTTAATATTTAAAGAATATTTAATTTAACTGATTATTTAATGAATCATATCAAGTACCCTCTGACCACATTGGTATAAAATTAGAAATAAATTACCGTAAGAAAACTGGAAAAACCACAAAAACATGGATACTAAACAATATGACACTGAACAGACAATGGATCAAAGAAATCAAATGTGAAATAAAAAATACCTAAGGATAGGGGCGCCTGGGTGGCGCAGTCGGTTAAGCGTCCGACTTCAGCCAGGTCACGATCTTGCGGTCCGTGAGTTCGAGCCCCGCGTCGGGCTCTGGGCTGATGGCTCAGAGCCTAGAGCCTGTTTCTGGTTCTGTGTCTCCCTCTCTCTCTGCCCCTCCTCCATTCGTGCTCTGTCTCTCTCTGTCCCAAAAATAAATAAACGTTGAAAAAAAAAAATTAAAAAAAAAAATACCTAAGGATAAATGAAAACAGAAATGGGATATACCACAATCTATGGGATGCAGCAAAAGTGCTTCTAAGAAGGAAGTTTATAGTAATACAAGCCTACTTCAAGAAAAGACAATCTTTTTTTTTTTTTTATATATATGAAATTTATTGACAAATTGGTTTCCATACAACACCCAGTGCTCATCCCAAAAGGTGCCCTCCTCAATACCCATCACCCACCCTCCCCTCCCTCCCACCCCCCATCAACCCTCAGTTTGTTCTCAGTTTTTAACAGTCTCTTATGCTTTGGCTCTCTCCCACTCTAACCTCTTTTTTTTTTTTTTCCTTCCCCTCCCCCATGGGTTCCTGTTAAGTTTCTCAGGATCCACATAAGAGTGAAACCATATGGTATCTGTCTTTCTCTGTATGGCTTATTTCACTTAGCATTACACTCTCCAGTTCCATCCACGTTGCTACAAAGGGCCATATTTCATTTTTTCTCATTGCCACATAGTACTCCATTGTGTATATATACCACAATTTCTTTATCCATTCATCAGTTGATGGACATTTAGGCTCTTTCCATAATTTGGCTATTGTTGAGAGTGCTGCTATGAACATTGGGGTACAAGTGCCCCTATGCATCAGTACTCCTGTATCCCTTGGATAAATTCCTAGCAGTGCTATTGCTGGGTCATAGGGTAGGTCTATTTTTAATTTTCTGAGGAACCTCCACACTGCTTTCCAGAGCGGCTGCACCAATTTGCATTCCCACCAACAGTGCAAGAGGGTTCCCGTTTCTCCACATCCTCTCCAGCATCTATAGTCTCCTGATTTGCTCATTTTGGCCACTCTGACTGGCGTGAGGTGATACCTGAGTGTGGTTTTGATTTGTATTTCCCTGATAAGGAGCGACGCTGAACATCTTTTCATGTGCCTGTTGGCCATCTGGATGTCTTCTTTAGAGAAGTGTCTATTCATGTTTTCTGCCCATTTCTTCACTGGGTTATTTGTTTTTCGGGTGTGGAGTTTGGTGAGCTCTTTATAGATTTTAGATACTAGCCCTTTGTCCGATATGTCATTTCACATTCAATGCAATCCCAATCAAAATTGCACCAGCATTCTTCTCGAAATTAGAACAAGCAATCCTAAAATTCATATGGAACCACAAAAGGCCCCGAATAGCCAAAGGAATTTTGAAGAAGAAGACCAAAGCAGGAGGCATCACAATCCCAGACTTTAGCCTCTACTACAAAGCTGTCATCATCAAGACAGCATGGTATTGGCAAAAAAACAGACACACAGACCAATGGAATAGAATAGAAACCCCAGAACTAGACCCACAAACGTATGGCCAACTCATCTTTGACAAAGCAGGAAAGAACATCCAATGGAAAAAAGACAGCCTCTTTAACAAATGGTGCTGGGAGAACTGGACAGCAACATGCAGAAGGTTGAAACTAGACCACTTTCTCACACCATTTACAAAAATAAACTCAAAATGGATAAAGGACCTAAATGTGAGACAGGAAACCATCAAAACCTTAGAGGAGAAAGCAGGAAAAGACCTCTCTGACCTCAGCCGTAGCAATCTCTTACTCGACACATCCCCAAAGGCAAGGGAATTAAAAGCAAAAGTGAATTACTGGGACCTTATGAAGATAAAAAGCTTCTGCACAGCAAAGGAAACAACCAACAAAACTAAAAGGCAACCAATGGAATGGGAAAAGATATTTGCAAAAGAAAAGACAATCTTAAATAAACTAACTCTAGACCTAAAAGAACTAGAAAAAGAAGAATAAATAAAACCCAAAGTTAATAGAAAAAATGAAATAATAGGATCAGGACAGAAATAAATGAAATGGAGTCTAAAAAAATAATAGAAAAGATCAATGAAACTAAGAGCTGGTTCTTTAAACAGATAAACAAAATAAACCTTTAGCTAGACTAACCAAGAAAAAAAGAGAGCTCAAATAGAGAAAATCAGAAATGAAAGAGATTAAAATTGATACCACAAAAATGCAAAAGGATCATAAGAGAATACCATGAACAACTATCACCAACAATTGAACAACCTACAAGAAATGGATAATTTCCTAGAAACATACAATCTTCCAAGACTGAATCAGGTAGCAATAGAAAACCTGAATAGACTGATTACTTGTAAGTATGATTGAAACAGTAATAAAAAACCTCCTAACAAACAAAAGTCTAGGACCAGATGGCTTCACTGGTGAATGCTTCCAAATATTCAAAGAAAATTTAGTCCTTCTCAACTCCTCCAAAAATTGAAGGGAGGGAATGCTTCCAAACATATTTTAGGAGGTCAACATTACCCTGATTCTCAAACTAGACAAGAATGAACACACACACACACACACACACACACACACACACACACACATACTCACACACACACTCTACAGACCACTTGATAAACATAGATGCAAAAATCCTCAGCAAAATATTAGTAAAGCAAATTTAAAAATTTATTATAAGGACTATACATCATGATGAAGTGGATTTATTCCAGGGTTCAACATGATACACCACATAAATGAAATGAATAAAAATCATAGGATCATTCCAACATATACAGAAAAAGCATTTGATAAAATTTAACACCCACTTACAATAAAAATTCTCAGCAATGTGGGTACAGAGGGACTACCTCAACATAATAAAGGCCCTATCTGGCAAACCCACAGCTAATATCATACACAATAGGAAAAAGCTAAAAGCTTTTCTGCTAAGATCAGGAACAAGACAGGGATGTCCACTCTCACCACTTTTATTCAACATAGTATTGGAAGTGCTAACCATAGCAATTAGGGAAAGAAATAAAAGTCACACACATTGGTAAGGAAGAAGTAAAACTGTCAGTGTGTGTGTGTGTGTGTGTGTGTGTGTGTGTGTGTGTGTATAAATATATACACATATATATATTTCTAGCAGTAGAATATATATTTATATTTATATTTCTAAAATCTCCACTAAAAGACAATTAGAATAAATAAATCCAGGAAAGTCAATACAAAATTAATACACAGAAATCTGTGGTGTTTCTATACACTAATAATGAACTATCACAAAGAGAAATTAAGAAAACAATCTTATTTACAATTGCACCAACAAGAATAAAATACCTAGGAATAAACTTAACCAAGGATGTGAAAGATCTGTACACTGAAAACTGTAAGACATTAATAAAAGAAATTGAAGATGACACATATAAATGACATTTTGTGCTCATGGATTGGAAGAGTTAATACTGCTAAAATGTTCATACTACCCAAAGCAATCTACAGATTCAGTGCAATTCCTACCACCAGAGGGAGGGAACCACAGTCAGGAAGAGGGGAAAGAAACAGACTACACACTGGGGAGTCCACACAGGAAAGATGGATCCCTATAACGTTTGGCTTTGAAAACCAGAGGGGTCAAATTTCTTAAGTTCTTACAATCAGTGAGACTTAAAGCTTGGAACTTCAAACATCAGCAGGCTCACTTGGGAGAGACTGGAGGGTGACAGAAAGTTGAATCTCCCCCTTTAAAGAGATTGCACAACAAACAGCCCTTGGAGACATAACACAGAAGCAGCGGGTTGAAAAATGCCTGGGGCTTATGGGAAGGAGAGTTACTAACCTCAGAATTTCCTGAAGGAATTCTCCAGAAACAAAGGAGCTAGCAGGCACCATTTCCCTCCCCTGCTTCCTAGAATAAATACATGGCCAACTGTAGACACCAGCACAGCATCAGCATTCACTAACTTGCTTACACTATACTCCCCCTGCCCCCATTGGGTCTGTCTCAGTCCCAGTGCTGTAGGTGCCCTCCCCCCAGAAGATCTACACAAACCTTGTCAACACTATGTCTCCCAACTATGAGTTTTACAGGACCTGGGTCCAGTGGTGGCTGGCCACCTCCCACAGAGGACCTGTGCACCTTGGTAAAATTGTGTGCCCCACCCATGTATGCTTTGCAAAGCAGCCTGGCTGCCCAAGTCTTGGCAGCACCTGCATGTCCCCCCTTCCTGTGGAATAGGACTCACACTACCTTGTTAAAAGTGAATACTCTGCCCACTACTTTCAAGAGCAAGAGAGGTAGCTGGCTTTCCTAACACAGAGAAACAGACACAGAGAGTTAGACAAAATGAGGAGACAGACGAATATATCCCAAATGAAAGAAGAGGCAAGAGACCTAAGTGAAACAGATATACGTAATATGTCTGATAGAGAATTTAAAGTAATAATCATAAAGATACTCATTGGACTTGAGAAAAGAGTAGAGGACAGGAGTGAGACCCTTAACAAAGAGATAAAAAAGAACCAGAGATGAAGACCACAGTAACTGAAGTTAAAAAATATACTAGATGGAATAAATAGCACGATGGAAGAAGCAGAAGAATTAGTGACCTGGAGGACAGAGTAATGGAAAGTAATCAAGTTGAGCAGGTGAGAGAAAAAAAATATGCAAAACGAGAACAGACTTAAGGAACTTAGTGACTCCATCAAACATAGTAACATTCGCATTACAGGGAACCCAGAGGAAGAACGGAGAGAAAAGGGGGAAGAAATTTTATTTAAGGAAATAATAGCTGAAAATTTCGTAAATTTAAGGAAGAAAACAGAAATTCAGATCTAAGAGGCACAGAGATTCCCCCATCAAAATCAACCAAAGGAAGTCCTTAACAAGATGCATAGTAATTCAAATGGCTAAAAGTAGGGATAAAGAAAAAAAATTTTAAAGCAGCAAGAGAAAAGAACACAGTTACATATAGGGGAAACCTCATAAGGCTATCAGCAAATTTTTCAGCAGAAACTTTGCAAGCCAGAAGGGAGTGGCATGATATATTCAAAGTGATGAAAGGGAAAAATCTGCAGTCAAGATTACACTATCCAGTAAGGCTATCATCCAGAAGAGAAAGAGAGATAAAGAATTTCCCAGACATGGGGCGCCTAGGTGACTCAGTAGGTTGAGTATCCGACTTCAGCTCAGGTCATGATCTCACGGCTTGTGAGTTTGAGCCCCACGTCAGGCTCTGTGCTGATAGCATAGAGCCTGGAGCCTGCTTCAAATTCTGTGCCTCCCTTTCTCTCTGCTCCTTCCCTGCTCATGCTCTGTCTCTCTCTCTGTCCTTCAAAAATAAATTTAAAAACATTGAAAAAAAATAAAAAAAAATTCCCAGACAAACAAAAGTTATAGGAGTTTGTAACCACTAAACCAGCCTTACAAGAAATGTTAAAAGGAACTATTTAGATAAAGAAAAAGGGAAATAAAGAAAAAGGAATCCGAGTATATCACTAAAGAAAGCCAACTTATGGAGAGAGAAGAGAGCAAGGGAAGAAAGGAACAGAAGATCCACAAATAAACACAAATAACAAAATGGCAATAAATATATGTCCTTCAATAATTACTTTGAATGTAAATGGACTAAATGCTCCAATGAAAAGACAGAGTGCTGGAGTGGACAAAAATAAAAGACTTTTCTATATGCTGCCCAAAGTGAGCATATAGACTCACTTTGTTTTGTTTTTATACATTTTCAAACTTTAATATCATTGATTTCTTTTTTTAATATAACTTACTGTCAAGTTAGCTAACATACTAAAGGTGCTCTTGGCTTCGGGAGTAGATTCCCATGATTCATCACTTATATACAACACCCAGTGCTCATCCCAACAAGTGCCCTCCTCAATACCCATCACCCTCTCCCCTCTCCCCCCAACATCAACTCTCAGTTTGTTCTCTGTATCTCAGTCTTTTATGGTTTGCTTCCCTCTCTGTTTGAAACTGTTTTTCCCCCCTCCCCTTCCCCCATGGTCTTCTGTTAAGTTTGTCAAGTTCCATATATGAGTGAAAACATACGATATCTGTCTTTCTCTGACTGCCTTATTTCACTTAGCGTAATATCTTCCAGTTCCATCCACATTGTTACAGATGGCAGGATTTCATTCTTTCTCATTGCCAAGTAGTATTCCATTGTATATATAAACCACATCTTCTTTATTCATCAGTGGATGGACATATGGGCTCTTTCTATAATTTGGCTATTGTTGATAGCACTGCTGTAACACTTGGGGGTACATGTGCCTCTATGAATCAGCATTCCTGTATCCTTTGGATAAACTCCTACAAGTACTATTTCTGGATTGTAGGGTAATTCTATTTTTATTTTCCTGAGGAACCTCCACACTGTTTTCCAGAGCGGCTGCACCAGTTTGCATTCCTACCAACAGTGCAAAAGGGTTCCCATTTCTCCACATCCTCATTAGCATCTGTTGTTTCCTGAGTTGTTAATTTTAGCCACTCTGACCAGTGTGAGGTGGTATCTCAATGTGGTTTTGATTTGTATTTCTCTGATGATGAGTGATACTAAGCATCTTCTCATATGTCTGTTGGCATCTAGATGGCTTCTTTGGAAAAGATCTATTCATGTCTTCTGCTCATTTATTCACTGGATTGTTTTTGGGGTGCTGAGTTTTGTTAAGTTCTTTATAGATTTTGGATACTAACCCTTTATCTGATATGTCATTTGCAAATATATTCTCCCATTCCATTGGTTGCTTTTCGTTTTGTTGATTGTTTCCTTTGCAATGCAGAAGTTTTTTTATCTTGATGAGGTCCCAATAGTTCATTTTCACTTTTATTTCCCTTGCCTTTGGAGATGTGTTCAGTAAGAAGTTGCTGCAGCTGATATCAAAGAGGTCTTTACCTGTTTTCTCTTCTAGGGTTTCAATGGTTTCCTTTCTTACATTTAGGTCTTTCATCCATTTTCAGTTTATTTTTGTGTATGGTGTAAGAAAGTGGTCCAGGTTCATTCTTCTGCATGTCCCTGTCCAGTTCTCTCAGCACCATTTGCTAAAGAGACTAAAGAGACTTGCTTTGGACCTAAAGACACATGCAGTTTGAAAGTGAGGAGTTGGAGGGGCTTCTACATGGCTCAGTTGGTAAAGCATCTGATTCTTGATTTCAGCTCCGGTAATGATCTCACAGTTCGTGAGTTTGAGCCTCACATTGGGCTCCACACTGATGGTGTCCTTTCCGTCTCCCTCTCTGCCCCTCTCCTGATCACTCTGTCTCTCTCAAAATAAATAAATAAATGTTTAAAAAAAGTGAGGAGTTGGGGGAAAAAAAGAAAGTGGATGGAAAAACATGTATTATGCAAATGCAGAGGTAGCAATACTTCTATCAGACAAAATCAACTTTAAAACAAAGACTAATGAGAGACAAAGAAGGACACTATATAATCATTAAGGGGACAATCCAACAAGAAGACATAACAATTGTGAATACTTATGCACCCAACATGAAGCACCTAAAAACATAAAGTGGTAACCAATATACAGGAACTAATTGATAGTAATACAATAACAGTAGGGGGCTTTAATACCCCACTTACATCAATGGAGAGATAACCTAATCAGAAAATCAACAAGGAAATAGCATCTTTGAATAACACACTAGACCAGGTGGATCCAATAGATATATTCAGATCATTCAATCTTAAAACAGCAGAATACACATTCTTTGGAACATATTCTAGATGATATCACATAATAGGTCACAAAACAAGTCTCAACAAATTAAAAAAAAATTAAAATTATACCATGGATCTTTTCTGACCCCAACACAATAAAACTAGAAATCAATATACAAGAAAAAACCTGGAAAGATTATAAATACATGGAGACTAAAACATGCTACTCAACAATGAATGGGTCATCCAAGAAATCATAGAGGAAATAAAAAAATACATGGAGTCAAATGAAGATGCAAACACAATGATCCAAAATCTTTGGGATGCAAAGTGGTTGTAAGAGAGTTTATAGCAATACAGGTGTACCTCATGAAGAAAAATCCCAAATAAAACAACCTAATTGTACACCTAAAGAAGATAGGGAAAAAAAAAAGAACAAAACCCCAAATCCAGTAGAAGGAAATAATAAGATTAAAGCAGAAAAAAATGAAATAGAGGCTTAAAAAATAATATAAAAGATCAATGATACCAAGAGTTTGGTTCTTTGAGAAAACAAAAGACAAAATCAGAAATGAAAGATAAACAACAACTGATACCAAAGAAACACAAAAAAATTTAAGAGATTATAATAAATTATGCCAACAAACTGGACAAGCTAGAATAGGTAACTTCCTAGAAATATATAGCCTACTAAAACTCAAGCAGGAAAAATTAGAAGATCTGAACAGACTGATTCCCAGCAATGAGAATTGAAAGGAAATCATTAATAAAAAAACTCTCAACAAATAAAAGTCCAGACCAGATGGCTTCATGGGTGAATTCTACCAAACATTTAAAGAGTTAATATGTATTCATCTCAAACTTTTGCAAAAATAGAAGAGGAACGAAGCTTCCAAATTCATTCTATGAAGCCAGCATTACCCTGATTCCAAAAACAGATAAAGATATAACAACAACAAAAGTGACCTACAAGCCAATATCTCTGATGAACATAGATGCAAATTCCTCAACAAAATATTAGCAAACTGAATCCAACAATTCATTGAAAAATCATTCACCACATTAAAGTGGGATTTATTTCTGGGATGTAAGAATGGTGCCATATTCACAAATAAATCAACATGGCACATTACATCAATAACAGAAAAGATAAAAATCATATGATCATTTCAATAAATGAAGAAGCAGCATTTGAAAAAGTACAACATCCATTCATGATAAAAGCCCTCAACAAAATAGGTTTAGAGGGAACATGCTTCAACATAATGAAGGCCTTATATGCAAAACCCACAGCTGACATTATATTCAATGGGGAAAAACTTAACTTTTCCCCTAAAGTCAGGAACAAGACAAGGATGTTCACTCTCCCCACTTTAAGTCAACATAATACTGGAAGTTCTAGCCACAACAATCAGACAACAAAAAGAAATAAAAGGCATCCAAATTGGTAAGGAAGAAGTAAAACTTACATGATTTGCAGATGACATGATACTATAATACAGAAAATCCTAACCACTCCACCAAAAAACTACTAGAACTGATAAATGAATTCAGTAAAATCACAGAATATAAAAATCAATGTAGAGGAATTCATTGCATATCTATACACTAATAATGAAGCAACAGAAAGAGAAAGAAAACAATCCTATTTACAATTGCACCCAAAATAATAAAGTACCTAGGAATAAACTTAACCAAAAAGGTGAAAGACCTATACTCTGAAAGCTATAAAATACTGATGAAAAAAAAAAACTGAATATGACACAAACACATGGAAAGATATTCCATGCTTATGGCTTGGAAGAATTAGTAGTGTTAAAATATCTATGCTACCCAAAGCAATCTACACATTTACTGCAATCCCTATCAAAATACCAGCACCGTTTTTCACAGAACTGGAACAAACAATCCTAAAACTTATATGGACCACAAAAGACCCAGAATAACCAAAGCAATCTTGAAAAAGAAAAACAAAACTGGAGATATCACAATTCCAACTTCAAGTTATATTATAAGGCTGTAGTAATCAAAACATTATGGTACTGGCACAAAATTACACATAGATCACTAGAACAGAATAGAAAGCCAAGAAATAAAGTCACAGTTATAGGGTCAATTGATCTTCAAGAAAGGAGGCAAGCACACAATGGGGAAAAGTTCTCTTCAACAAATGGTGTTGGAAACACTGGACAGCTATATGCAAAAAAATGAAATTGAACCACTTTCTTACACTGTACACAAAAATAAACTCAGAATGGATTAAAGACCTAAATGTGAGACCTGAAATCATAAAACTCCTAGAAGAGAGCAGAGGCAGTAATTTCTTTTACATTGGTCATAGTAACATCTTTCTAGATCTGCCTCCTGAGGCAAGGGAGACAAATGCAAAAATAAACCATTGGGACTACATCAACATAAAAAGTTTTTTTGCGCAATGAAGGAAACAACCAAAAAAACTAAAAGGCAACCTATGGGAGAAGATATTTTCAAATGACATATCAGATAAAAGGTTAATATCCGGAATGTGTAAAGAACTTATACAACTTAGTACCAAAAACAAATAATCCATTTTAAAAAATGGGCAGAAGACATGAACGTTTTTCCAAAGAAGACATCCAGAGGGCCAATAGACACATCTAAAGAGGATTAACATCACTCATCATTAGGGAAATGAAAATCAAAACCACAATGAGAGATCACCTCACACTTGTCAGAATGACTAAAATAAAAGCTCAAGAAACAACAAAATTTTGGTGAGGATGTGGAGAAAAAGGAAACCATGTGTACCGTTGGTGGGAATGCACACTGGCGTAGCCACTGTGGAAGATGGTATGGAGGTTTCTCAAAAAATTAAAAATAGAAGTAACTACCCTATGATCCAGTAATCGTACTACTGGGTATCTACCCCAACAATATGGAAACACTGACTGAAAGGGATACATACACCCCTATATTTATTGTGGCTTTATTTACAATAATCAAATTATGTTAGCAGCCCAACTGTCCATTGTTGGATGAATGGATAAAAAAGATATGGTGTAGATCTGCAATGGAATATTATTCAGCCATAAAAAAGAATGAAATCTTGCCATTTGCAACAACATGGATGGATCTAGAGACTATAATGCTAAGTGAAATAAACCACTAGAGAAAGATAAATACCACATGACTTTACTCCTATGTGGAATTTAAGAAACCAAATGAACAAAGGAGGGAAAAAAAGAGAGAAACCAAAAATAGACTGAACTACAGAGAACAAACAGATGGTTAACAGAGGGTAGATTGTGGGTGATGAGTGAAATAGATGAAGGGGTTTAAGAGTACACTTATTTTGATGAGCACTGAATAATATACTGAACTGTTGAATTACTATATTGTACACCTGAAACTAATTTAACAGTGTATATTAATCACACTAGAATTAAAATTAAAAAAAAAAAAAGAACAAGACTAAAGATATCACATTCCCTGATTTCAAACTATACTAAAAGCTGTAATAGGGGCGCCTGGGTGGCTTGGTCGGTTAAGCGTCCGACTTCGGCTCAGGTCACGATCTCACGGTCCGTGGGTTTGAGCCCCCCGTCGGGCTCTGTGCTGACAGCTCAGAGCCTGGAGCCTGTTTCAGATTCTGTGTCTCCCTCTCTCTCTGCCTGTCCCCTGTTCATGCTCTGTCTCTGTCTCAAAAATAAATAAACGTTAAAAGAAAAAAAGCTATAATAAAACAGTATGGTATTAGGACATAAACAGACAAATAGATCATTAGAACAGAACTGAGAGCCCGGAAATAAACCCACACATGTGGTCAATTAATTTATGACAAAGGAGCAGGGAAAATCTTTCGGATAAGCAGTGTTGGGAAACCCGGTGGGCCACTTGCAAGGGAATGAAATCAGACCACTATCGTATACACACAAATTAACTTAAAACAGATTAAAGACTCGAGTGTAAGACCTGAAAACTTACATTTCTAGAAGAAAACATAGGAGTGAGTTCCTCAACATTTATGTTAGTAATTTTTTTTCTTTAATCTGACCCTAGAGGCAAGAGAAATTAAAGCAAAAACAAACATATTGGACCATATCAAACTAAGAAGTTTCTGCACAGCAAAGGAACCATCATCAAAATGAACAGGCAACCTACCGAATGGGATAAGATATTCACAGATCATATATTCAATAAGGGGTTACTATCCAAGACATATAAAGAACTTATATGACAACAACAAAACAACTCAATTAAAAAGGGGGCAAAGGATGTGAATAGACATTTTCCAAAGACATTCAGATGGCCAACAAGCATATGAAAAGATATTCAACATCACTCATTAGGGAAATGAAAATCAAAACCACAATGACATCACTTCACACTTATTAGAATGGCTATACCAAAAAGGTAAGAAATAACAAGTGTTGGAGAGGATGTGGAGGAAAGAGAACTCTTGTACAATGTTGGTGGAATTATAAACTGTTAGAGCCACCATGGAAAACAGTAATGGAAGTTCATCAAAAAAGAATAGAACTAACATATGATACAGCTATTCCACTATGGAGTATTTATCTGACAAATATGAAAACACTAAGCTAAAACAATATACAAACCCCTATCTTCAGTGCAGCATCATTTACAATAGCTGATATATCCAAAAAAACCCATAAATATCCATTAACGGATGAATGGATAAAAATGATCTGGTATATATACACAATGGAGTACTACTCAGCCATAAAGAATGAAATCTTGCCATTTCCAACAACATGGGATGAACCCTGAAGGCATTATGCTAAATGAAATAAAAGAGAAAGACAAATTCTGTATGATTTCACTCATACGTGGAATCTAAAAACAAATGAATAAAACAGCACAAAAACAGACTCATGGATAGAGTGAACAGATTGGTAGTTATCAGAGGGAAGCAGACTGGATGGGAGAAAGGCATCAACTATAGGGAAATGGATGGTAACTAGACTTTTGGGAACGATCACTTTGTAATGTATACAGATGTTGAATTAAAATGCTGTATATCTGAAACATTAAAAATTGTACTTAATACTGGGTCTGGTTCTGAAGGGCATACCAGATTTATTTAAATATCACTGCTACCCTCAAGGAGCTTAAATTTAGTAAAAGAGCTAAGATGTGAGTCCAAATATTCAATCATAATTGAGGAATATAAGGAAGGAGTTAATTTATGCACTGTCAAATATTTAGAGAGAAATTGCTGTTATTGTAAATGGAGCATAATGACAGCCTCACAAGGTGTTAAATTGCCTATAGAGCCTTGAAGTAATTAACAAAATATCTTTAGTGGAAAATCAGTCATTTCCTAGTTATTACTCAAGCCTTCTCCACTTAGATTCCATGCATAATTTCAGAAGCTTTTGTGTAGTAACAATGATTCATCTTGTATTTTATGTAGTCTTTTCTGGAATTGTTTGTATCTTTAAACACAGTCCACACAAGCTCAGATTTTCAATGCAATATTAATGTTGCGTGTGCATAGAAATGTTCTCATTTACCTGTCTTTGCTGTTCTTATTCTAGTACTTTAAAAGCATTTTCAGCTGAGTCGTTTGTTTCTCTCAAAGTGTGAGATGGGCTTATAGCTCACATACAGTGGAGGCATAATAGCTAAACAGTTTTTATTTTAGCCCAGAGGATCATAGATCTGCCCCCTGGGATTTATGCCATCATTTCAAACCCCAAGCTAAGAAAAATGTATTGTCAGCCTTGCTTTACCATTCTTTCAAATGAAAGTTTAATCAACTTGACATTTACAGTAAGGAGCGTCTGGGTGACAGCATTTATGGAACATACAGAAATCTCTGTCTTAAAGTAAATATGAAAATGTGGTAGAAAGGAGGATAGTGGAGTGTCAAATCAAGATTCCAAGTCGAAAAACAGTTTTCTAGTGCTGAGGTACAGCTGAAGATGCTGAAGATGCAGTCTAGGGTTTTAGAGGCTACACTTTTTCCTTCAACGTTTATAGGTTTTATGAGGACAGAAAGAATTCTTTAGTCAAATAAGTTTGCAAAACACCTGGGTCAGACAAAGGAAAAAAGACTCAGAATTTCTCAAGACGTTTAATATGTGAATATACTTAATCGTACACTTAAAAATTGTTAGAATGGTAAATTTCATGTGTTTTTTACCACCACTTAAAAAATCAGGTGATTTTTCAATATAGTACTTTATTAAATCAGCTAAATGTAAAGAGAAAAAATGAATTTGACTATTAAAAATTATTACTCTCTTTAGGAAATAAAGAGAAATTTCTTACTGGTAAAGAAATCTAGTTCACTAGAATGGAAATCCAAAGGTTTCAAAATAGCTACTTAATTAATGTAGCAACAGTACTATTTAGGGTTGCGATGAAACTTTGAAAAATTGTATGAATTTTAAAATAAAAGGCATTTAACATTTCCAAATTAGGTGATTTCCCTAAATATACATATATAATTACTACAGAATCAAAATATGATCAATAATAACTTGCATATTTCTAAATTAACTTATTACCATGAATGAAAAATTTACTCCTAAATTTTAACTTTTGGTACTGTAAACTTATTATCAATATTATTGTAATTTCCTGTGGACTTCAGGCTAGACTTACAGAAACAATCACCATCTTGAAGGAAGAGGATGTGCCTTGCAATGGGGGAAATATGCTTCTGTACTTCTTTCTTCCCTTGTTCTGTCCTTGAGTACTGTTTGGCTTTTTTTGTTCTGTATGTGTAGTATTTATTCAAAGCACAATTCTTTGGGGAAGTCAAAGGAATGTGTGAAGGAAATACAGATCCCACACAATAGTTAATAATTGTGCTTAGCTGAATTTGAGAAATAAGATATGTATAGCAACACAAAACATCTTCTCACATCTAGAGCATTTACTGCCCACTCCTCTTTTAGGCAACACTAAGCACGTGCTCCCAGAAAATAAATATGGAGTGTAAAATTAATAAAGGATGACAAAAACAATATTACTGCTACACGGCCAAACCCATCTTGTATGATAGGACTATATTCACTGTGTACAAATGGAGCAATAAATGTCCTCAGCGAGGTGATAACTGAAGAGGCAGTTGTAGGAATTCCAGGTGAGAAGTAGAGGCATACTTGACTTTTGTCTTCATTATAGCCCTGGAACAGAGTTCCTAGAAGCTATGTATGTGATTGAAGAGGGAAGCCTGGGAAACTGTTACGGGGCAGTAATTCAGGAACAAGGGGGCGGGGGATCAGGTGGGGATTCCAAGGCAAAATGACTAAAGATGAGGCTAGGACAATAGAAAGGCCCAATTTAAGGGAATAGAAATCATCCCCAGAGAGAACAAATATGTCTTTCTTCATGACCAGAATGAAAAGGTCTCTCATGAGCTCCAAGGTAATTCAAAGTTTCCACAGCGCTGAAAAGGACAGGTGATCAATGTCTAGCTTTCACCCAATTCACATTCACCTATGCTAGCCTGGAAGACCTGGAGACTGAAGGCTGATGGAGAGGCATAGGGAAACAGATGTCCTCTGAGTTCCCACCTATTAGGTCAACCTTAAATCTCCAGAAGAGCTAGTTCTAGAAAGAGGTCCCTAATGGGTGGGAATTGTACTTGTGAAGAAGGCAAGAGTAATGGATGTAAGCCTTATGCCCCACCCCATTTTTTTTAAAACATGTAAGATACCATACAGAGACTTTATCAGGATAATGCAAAGAGGGAGTCCATGCAGAAGGCAGAAGAGGAGACCAGCCCCATTTGCAGGCTAGGATAGAATAAGAGTAATTACTAGGAGAGTTTTTGGAGAATTCCTAAAGCCTTCAACACTCCACTGTTAATGGTTTTGGTTCCCCACTCTGTTTCAGAAGTATTTAGAACCAAAACCCTAAAATAAAAAGGGTGTGTGATCTTTTAATTCTGGGTCAAAGAAAAGACAGAAAGCTAAGGAGACTGCATCCTAATTACTTATACAGTTTGAGAGTGAGAGCAGCTACAAGGAAGAGAGTCAACCACATCCTTGAGATGTGGGATTCATCAGAGGCCATGGAGGGCCTGCTTGGGATGAAGCAGTGAGCCCAGGAGTTTTAGCCAAAAGAGATTCTGTATTGGGTCTTTCAAAATGACAGATTCAAACGTGTTTATTATTTTTTCAGTTGAACAACTATAATGAGACTACAATTGAGTCATGTCTACTACATATCCAGATGTTTTAGTATAAATTTGTAAGCTGAACTGTAAAATGAAAAAGAAAATCATCTTTTCAAGCTCCAACGTAAGGCAAAAACAATAGGAAATCCTAAGTCTGGTTACTAAATCATTTGGACATTTTTTCCTATAATGGTAAATCATCTGAATTAAGACTTGTACCTAGAAAAATTTTAAAAGATACTCATTTGATTCTAGAAAACACCATTAAATGTGTCATCTTGATTCAGAAGTTCACAGAACCCAGCCTGCATTCTTTTCTCTCATGTACCTCTATTTCCATATCAGTAGTGACACAAAGTTAAATGTCATCATTGTTCCCTATTTATACAAGTTAAACATTATTCTGCTCCATGGCTTCCTGCTGAGGCATCTTTTTATATTGGTTCCCACATTATATTATTTGAATGGTCTGACTCCATGGACAGTCCCAGAACACATCATGCTTCTTTTTGCTGCAAGTTCAGGCCATTGTATACACCAACTCCCAAATACCTGAAAATGGTTCTCAAATCTTTCTATGCACAAAGTCACCTAGGGATCTTGTTAAAATGCTAACTCTTGGTTTTGCATTTTATTTTATTTATTTTTTCTTAATTTTTTTTTCAACGTTTATTTATTTTTGGGACAGAGAGAGACAGAGCATGAACGGGGGAGGGGCAGAGAGAGAAGGAGACACAGAATCGGAAACAGGCTCCAGGCTCTGAGCCATCAGCCCAGAGCCTGACGCGGGGCTCGAACTCCCGGACCGCGAGATCGTGACCTGGCTGAAGTCGGACGCTTAACCGACTGCGCCACCCAGGCGCCCCGGTTTTGCATTTTAAAACTAGTTTGCCCAATGGTTCAAGAGCAGAAGATCCACAGGATCCTATTTTAGTAAACATTGCTTTATTTTTCCCTTCCTGCCTCCCTAATAGATCCTACCCATACTGATTTCTTTCTCAGACTCTAGGGTGGTATGTTGACCTCTGATTTAGCCCTGAATAGTTTAACCTTTTTTGCACTGTTTATTTCATGTGGTTGTATCTCGGTTTCGAACTCTACTGAACACTCCTGGGGGGAACCCCATGGTACAATAATGTACAATAATAATATTGCATGGAATGTCCATGGAACAAAGAGCCTCTCAAAGCAGAAGGATGGAGGTTTTTTACAGCTGTAAAGATGTCTGGAGAAAGAGGCCGTGGCAGAAAGCCAAGGCATTCAACAAAGGAAGCATCAACATGGGAGCAAGGTAGCAGCCTCCCCCCTCCATGCCACTACAGGTATGGAAACATGGAAGCAATGCAGAAGCAGTGTGGGGCCACACAGAGCCCAGGCCCCTGGTATTTCTGTGCTTTTTATTTGCTATGTTACTTGGGTGTGTCCTTTCTCTAGACTTTAGAGTACCCAGCTTAAAAAGGAAATTTTATTACGTGCTGTCTAAAATCTCTTCTGATGCTATAGAGTCTGGGAATCTACTCCCGTCTAGAAAAAGTACCAGAAAGATAAGTGTTACACTAAGGAAGTACTTTCTGGCTGTGAAAGTTGTTAGTTCCTTTGTTCTCAGCTCTCTTTTCCTAATTTCAAATTATTTGCTCATTAAATGTTTTTCCTACATATCTTCTCCACTGTTTTTGATTTCTTATGAGAGGCAATGCCATTTGATGTTATATGTAGTTATTCTGAGACTTTTTAGCACACTGATATTCTTTCCTGCCACTTCATGTGAGAAGTGTCTTCTCTGAAGATTTTTGCATCTGAGAATCTTCCTGAGACATTCTGTTTTATTATCCTGTCTTCTTTTTGCCAATATCTATAAAACCATGTTCCATTTCATCTCACAATCTCTTTTCCATTGCTCTGTAAAATGTGCATTTCATAATATAACCACATTATATAAGTCCCCAGGCTCCTTCCAGCCCTAAAAGAATGTGTATAGTTTTATAAATAAGGTTTTTGTAAGTTGATTCCTATTATTAGTCTAGTTGATAGGTATCATTTAGGTATCTTTACTTTCACAGTACAAATGATAATGGAGAAGAAGATTACTTGTTAAATTTTCCTTGTAATTACTGCAACAAGTATTTAAGAATTGCTTCTCTATCTTTTCTAACAACACATTTTAAATATTTAATTCTGTTTGACGTTAAATGTTATCACTTTTTATCCAGACAAAACAACAAAAGTTAAAGACAAATTTAAAAGAAAATATGTTCATTATAATTTCCTCAGCTTACCACAAAGGCTTTCATTCATGCATGTTGTTGACGTGAGTATTTTAACAACATTATATTCACATCGCGTCACCTTATAACCTTTACTTGTTAATATACCAAATATTATCTCAATCGTAAGGTTTAATAGTTGCATGTTTCATTGAGTTAGTGTGACATGCTTCTCTTCCTTTTGCACTCTTAGGTTTGTTATCCTATTAGTTTTTGATACTGCTATGATTATCTTCATGCAAACAGCTTTTCACTACTTTAAGATGGTATCTTCAGAAATAGGATAGCTAAGTCAAAAGACAGGAACAGTGTGAAGGTTTCTGATAAAAATTATCATACTGCGTTCCAAAATGAGTTGTATAAATTTACATTCCCACCCTCACTATAAATGCATGAGTTAAACACAACATTATTCTAAGCAGCTATTCATCTTTGAAAAGATTGTGGCCAAATATAAGTAACATAAAAAATGGTTAAAAGGTTAAAATGTAAGTGTACAACTCAGTGGAATTAAGTACATTCATAATATTGTGTAGCCATCACCACTATCTACTTCCAGAACTTTTTTTTTAATCATCCCACACAGAAACTCTACCCATTAAACAATTTGTCATTCTTCGCTCCTCCTAGTCCCTGGTAACTTGCATTTCTACTTTCTGTGTCTATGAGACCTAGTCTAAGCACTTTATTTAAGTGGGATCATGCAATATTTGTTCTTTTGTGTTTGGCTTATTTCACTTAGCAAAACATTTAAGGTTAATCCATATTGCAGCATGTATCAGAATTGCATACCTTTTAAGGGTGAAATAATATTCCATTGTATTTTACATACCACACCATGTTTATCCCTTCATCTGTTAAACACGTGCGTTGCTTCCACCTTTTGGCTATTGTGAATAATGCTGCTATGAACATTGCTGTACAAATATCTGAGTTCTTACTTTCAGTTCTTTTGAATATATATTGAGAAGTAGAATTGAAGGATCATATGGTAATTTTATGCTTAACTTTTATATTTAAGCTGTTCTCTTAATGGTTAAAAAAGTTGTTTTATTTGCTATAAATTTTAATTTTTACAAGATTTGAGTATCTACTCCACCTATATTGCTTTACATTGCATCTTCTATGAATTCTAATTTGTGTCCTCTGCCCATTTATTGATTTTTTTCCTCTGTTTTCCTGAAGCTGAGTGAGCCCTATGGTGGGCACTTGCTCCTTTTGCCTGTAGAGAGTCCTTTCCCTTTCATACTGGATTTTCCTTTGGGAACTACCCCTCTTCTGCTGCAGGCTACACTGGTGGGGCATCCAGCATGTCCCCATTCCCTGGCTAATTAGATGCTCCTTGCAATTTGAATTTTAAGAAAGAAACAAAAATAGAAAGCGATGAAAGCTACATCATGATGCTCACAGTTTCTGAAAAGACTGCTCAACCATTAGAGTGCCTGTTACCCATATTTACATACTTCCCCTGGTCTCATTCATAATGACGCCTGATTTATTTTTCCATTTTAGTTTTGTAAGCTACAAATAATTCCACTTTTTAAAGTAAAACTGTTAGCCAGGGTTCATTTCTATTTTTTGTTTATAATCAGACTAAATAGATTATAGTCCTCAAATTTTATGTAAATTTTTCCTAGTTCATTTATTCCTTTTAAATTTTAGTTTTATTATTTTATATTTAGTTATATTATTTTTACAGTTTAGAAAACTTCAATTTTGCAGAATTCTGTGGAATTAAGTTTTTAAATCTTTCTCCCAATGCTTTCAAAGCTAAAATACTAGCTCCCCACTACCAGTCAAAAATATAATCAAAATAGAAAGTGAAGAGATTAATCTAAATTGTTCTAATGTATGCCCATTTTCTATTATTTTTAACTGTTATTTTTTTTCACATCTCCTAGTAGTAAATGACTTCAGATTATTTTTTATTATATATAATTCCAACTACCCAGGCTCTGAATGTGTTTGGCTTTAGGGTGAAATAGATACTTTCTTCTTTCAAAGGATTCCATTCCAAAGCTCTTAAAGATAGTGATATTCTTTAAATTTTCTATTTTAGGAAGGAAGGAAGTAGTGGAAGCATGTTCATAGCTATGCTTTCTCCTCCTAGTCTTATTTTTCTTGCTAGTGTAGAAAAGATGACAATTGTATAGGAGGCACAAGAGTGTCTCTGGATTGTAATCTGGGAGACAGAAGCAAACGTGAGTGCTCGAAGAGTGCCCTAATCAGGAGCAAGGGCCATATGGGAGAATATAGAATAGGAGAGCATCAACTAAGGGTAACTGATATAAAAATATTGGAAGCTCATGCCAGGCCTCATGCTAAGGGTCTAACCTGAGAGTCTAAAACAGATATAATAACAGTAATATAAAATTTTCTTATCACATTAAGTCTTACACAGAAGGTAAATATCTACAGCAGGTAAGCAGAGTTGCTGTTGAAATCAAACCTGTCTGATCTCTTCTTATCCTGCAACTATCCCTACAAGACCCATGGGACTCTAGGATTCTATAGGACATGATTTGAAAACGACTAGTTTAAAGGAAAAGAAGCATCATACATCATGACAATTTGTGCCCAGGAGAAAATGGCTGACAGTAGCTTAAATAACACCTCTCTCTCTGAAGGAGTTTTCATTGGAATAGGGATCAAAGGCGCTAAGCCTCAATAGAAGAATTTCATAAATCAGAGTGAGTGGAAGAACTGGCAGGGGAGGGAGGTGGTGGCAGGCATGGAACCAATTCAACTGCTTTAAAATCATGAATGTGTCCTGTCATCTACTTCCTGAAGTCCTGGCCACAGACAACTTATTATGAGTCATCATTATTACAAAATACCTGATACTTTAGAAGCCCTCAGTGCACTCTTCACACACATTAATCCTAATCCTACCAAATAGGCTACCTCGTATATATACCTAATAACAAATATACATTTGAAATGATTCCGAACAAAGACTGGGAGAGTAAACTTTGAATAGAATTATGGCAAATTAGAAGAGCTTAAGATTTTCTCCAAGTCAATCAAACCAGGCTAACATATTTAAAAGGAAAATGGCAAGTGGTGATTATTTAGTGTTTGAGAGCCTGACAGAGGGTTTTGTTTGTACTCTCAACCAAAGAACTGAATGTTCCATAATGTTACTGAAGAATGAAGTGTCATCTGGTGGAATTAATGGCTGATAAGTTTACAGCAAGTTGAAGAAACTATTACTTTGTACCACATTTAGCCAACTTGTGAAACCCACTGCCATAGGAGGTTATGGAGTTAAGCACTGTTGCTAGATTTAAAGCATAATGAATAACTTTATGATTAATAAATGCCAGTTCCAGCCTTTATGCCAAGATAAAGGGAGTGATCAGAGTACATATTTGAGAACACAGGCCTACTGCAGCAGGGGTCAGAAGCAGGGACCTTTCCCTTATAAACATTGATACGTGATGAGCTATACAGAACTCAGGAAGCATTTACCCCTCTGTTAGAGCTAGGTTTTGTCTCAGCCTCCCGAAAGCAGAGGTCTATGTGCTCACCAAGGAGAAGGGCTGCTATTGACTTAAGCATGTAAGATGGTCAGTGCAATGCCTATGCTTCTGCAGCCCATGAGCTACAACCAACGAGCAAACACAAGACTTTTTCTCTTGCCACCCTTACTTACCTTCTCCACCAGCCTCAAAATGAAGTTCTATCCTGCAGACCAAAACAAATGTTGGGTCTCTCCCTTCTTTACCAGCTGAGTACCTGTTTCCTGCTAGTCCATTCTGTGCTCTTATTATCTTCAACAAATGAAGATTCTCTATTTCTGAGCATCTGCTTATGGTTCCTGTGCATCCTCCCATCCTGACGATCTGGGCTGGATCAGGAAGAAATATGAAGAATCCTTGAAAGCTTTCCTTTTACACAGGTGTTCAAAAATCAAAAGTCAAAAAAAAAAAATCCAAGTAGGTAACATATGTACAGCACCCCAAGGACAAGAATATTGGACTTTCTGAAGTAGAATCAACAATTTTTATTTTTACTATATTAGAAGTACACTGCAAAATCTAAACAGAGATCGTATTTTGGATTATAGATTAATTCAAAAAAAAAGGATTAAAAAATTTCTAACTCTAATTCTTCTCGTTTGGAATTATAAAACTAACATTTTCTTCTACAAAAGATGTATTAGGTCTTACATTTCCCTTTGAAATGGACAGTCCAGAATTTGGCCTTAAATCCCTTAATTGGGAACAATATTTAGTTTTATTCCATTGCATAATGGAGAACAGATGTACCCAAATGTAGTTACTTCCAAACATAGTTTGGTTTTATATTTAGAGTAACTACTCTCAAGACATTTAAAGGAATCTAATTTTCCAACACCATCACATCTAGCTTTCAGTATATTGTACTGTTATGACTTTTTTTTTTTAATAACTCTTCATTCTTTCTATCGGTATTAATTGTGAGAGATTAAGTGAACAAAATTAATTTTCAAAGTTTGAAGGAGAGAATCATGTTTAAAATTGCATCTTCAATTCTGTAACTGGGGAATTCTTACAATGTCCAATTCTGAAAACCAATTTTAAAGTACACTAGATTATTGCTTGCCAAAGAAATGATTTTCCTAAAATTAAGATAATGAAAACATTTATTTTAAAATTTATAAGCTCTTGGCACACCTGAGTGGCTCAGTCAGTTGAGTGTCCGACTTCGGCTCAGGTCATGATTTTGCAGGTCAGTGAGTTGAGCCCCGCGATGGGCTCTGTGCTGACAGCTCAGAACCCAGAGACTCCTTCAGATTCTGTGTCTCCCTCTCTTTCTGCCCCCCCCCACTCACACTCTATTCTGTCTCTCAAAAATGAATAAACATTAAAAATTTTTTTAATTTATAAGCTCTTTTACATTTGTATTAATAGATAACTTCTCAGGGTAGCATTACTTATTTGATTTGATTTCAAAATAGTACTCCGCTGAAATTTCTATTGCTTCTCAGCTCATTAAAATTTCCTTCATACATTGTCTTTATATGATTTGTTCATAATGTCTTAAATTACATTCTTTTGACAGATATATTTAGTATATGAAACATCAGAGTAGTCTTAAGTTTTTATTTAAATTCCAGTTAGTTAACATACAGTGTAATTAGTTTCAGATGTACAACATAGTGATTCAACACTTTGATACAATACCCAGTGCTCATCACAACAAGTGCACTCCTTAATCCCCATCACCTATTTCACCCATCCCCCCACCTCCCCCTGGTAACTATCAATTCATTTTTTATAGTTAAGAGTTTGTTTCTTGGTTTCCCTCTCTTTTTCACTTTTCCCATTTTTATTTCTGAAATGCTACATGAGTGATATCATATGTGTGACACACACATACACATACAACCACATCTTTATCCATTCAACAGTTGGACACTTGGGCTGTTTCCATAATTTGTCTATTTATATAATGCTATAAACATTACGATGAATGTATCCCTTTAAATTAGTATTTTTGTATTCTTTGGGTAAATACCTAGCAGTGCAATTGCTGGATTGTAGGGTTGTTCCATTTTTAACTTTGAAGAAACTTCAGAGTTTCCTCATCACAGCGTCTGCACCAGTTTGCATTCCCACCAACAGTGCAAGAGACTTCTCCTTTCTCCACATCCTCACCAATACCTGTTGTTTCTTGTGTTGAGTTGAGCCATTCTGACCAGTGTGAGGTGGTATCTCATTATACTTTTGATACGTATTTCCCTGATGATGAGTGATGTTGACCATCTTTTCATGTGTCTGTTAGCCATCTGGATGTCTTCTTTGGAAAAATGTCCATTCATGTCTTCTGCCTATTGTTTATTTAAAATCCAGGAAAATATCCATTTTTTTATTTTTTGAAAGTTTTATTTTTATTTTATTTTTATCTGTTTTTTCATTATTTTATTTTATTTTTAAATTTACATCCAAGTTAGCTAGCATATAATGCTATAGTGATTTCAGGAGTAGCTTCCACTGACTCATCCCCTCCATATAACACCCAGTGCTCATCCCAACAGGTGTCTTCCCTAATGCCCCTTACCCATTTAGCCCATCTCCCCACCTGCAACCCCTCCAGCAACCCTCAGTTTGTTCTCTGTATTAAGAGTCTCTTATGTTTTATCCCCCTCCCTGTTTTTATATTATTTTTTGCTTCCCTTCCCTTATGTTCATCCGTTTTGTATGTTAAATTCCTCATATGAATGAAGTCATATGATATTTGTCTTTCTCTGACTGGCTACTTTTGCTTAGCATAATACCCTCTAATTCCATCCACATAGTTGCAAATGGCAAGATTTCATGCTTTTTGATTGCCAAGTGATACTCCATTGTATGTATGTATGTATGTATGTATACACATCTTCTTTATCCATTGACCTGTCGATGGACCTTTGGTCTCTACATACTTTGGCTATTGTTGATAGCACTGCTATAAACATTGAGATGCCCCTTCAAAACAGCACTCTTGTATCCCTTGGATAAATTCCTAGTAGTGCAATTGCTGGGTCGTAGGGTAGCTCTATTTTTAATTTTTTGAGGAACCTCCACACTGTTTTCCAGAGTGGCTGTACCAGTTTGAATTCCCACCAGCAGTGCAAAAGAGATCCTCTTTCTCTCCATCCTTGCCAACATCTGTTGTTGCCTGAGTTGTTAATGTTAGCCATTCTGACAGGTGTGCTTTTGATTTGTATTTCCCTGATGATGAGTGATGTTGAGCATTTTTCCATGTGTAGGTTGGCCATCTGGATATCTTCTTTGGAGAAGTGTCTATTCATGTCTTTTGCCCATTTCTTCCCTGGATTATTTGTTTTTGGGTGTGGAGTTTGATAAGTTCTTTATAGATTTGGATACTAACCCTTTATCTGATATGTTGTTTGCAAATATCTTCTCCCATTCCATTGGTTGCCTTTTAGCTTCGTTGATTGTTTCCTTCTCTGTGCAGAAACTTTTTATCTTGATGACATCCCAATAGTTCATTTTTGCTTTTGTTTCCCTGGTCTCTGGAGATGTGTCGAGTAAGAAGTTGCTGCAGCCAAGGTCAAAGAGGTTGTTGCCTGCTTTGTCCTCTGGGATTTTGATGGCTTCCTGTCCTATGTTTAGGTCTTTGAGTTTATTTTTGAGTATAGTGTAAAAAAGTGGTCCAGGTTCATTTTTCTGTATGTTGCTGTCCAGTTTTCTTTGCTGAAGAGACCGTCTTTATTCCATTGGATATTCTTTCCTGCTTTGTCAAAGATTAGTTGGTCATATTCTATTTTTAATTAGATTATTCATTATTTGGGTGTTGAGTTTGATAAGTTCTTTATATATTTTAGATACTAACCCTTTATCAGATAGGTAACTTGCAAATATATTTTCCCATTCCATAGGTTGCCTTTTAGTTTTGTTTGTTTCCTTTGCTGTGCAGATGCTTTTTATTTTGATGAAGTCCCAACAGTTTATTTTTGCTTTTGTTTCCCTTGCTTCAGGAGACAAATCTAGAAAGAAGTTGTTACAGATGATATCAAAGAAGTTACTGCCTGTATTCTCCTCTAGGATTTTTGTGGTTTCAAGTCTCACATTCAGATCTTTAATCCATTTTTTATTTTTGTAAACATATAAGAGCCATCTTTAATTCAGCAAAGAACTCCTCTCTCCTACTTTTCTTTAATTATATTTCCCTCCAAGTCTCCAACTCATTTTCTACTTTTGCTTGACGTGTAAGACACAAAACATTTCTTACCTCCAGAAAAACAGCACAACTATTTAAAAAAATGAGAACTGACTCTTACCCTCTGTGTCAGGCTCATAAAGTAAGATGGGACTGCCAAAAACTGGACAGAGTGCCAGAATAAAGAGAATGGCAATTACATAGCTCCAGCCAATTGCTACCTTACAGTGCTAAGACCCAGTGTTGCTAGAATATCTGGATATTTCTGAAAAGGGCAGATGCCTAGATTTTCTCCCAAGTTTTAAATGTAGTTGACTAATTAAAATTTTAAAAATATAATGTATACTGCTACACGCTTACAAGAAGTGCTATCACTCAAAAGATAAACAGTAGCAAATGATGGGGATGCAGACAAACTGGAACCCTCATAATAATGCTGGTCGGTAGTACAGATCCCTGGAAAACAATATAGCAGTTTCTTTAAAAGTTAGATATAAAGTTAACATATGACCTAGTTATCCTACTCCTAGGAATTTCTTCAAGAGATAACTATAGTCTACACAAAGGCATTTTGTAAGAGTTTACATCAGCATTATTCATAATAGCTCCAAACTGAGAACCAAATGTCCATCAACTGGGGATTTAATCAACAAAATGTAGCATATCCATATAATGGAATATTATTCAACTGTAAAAAGGAATTACCTACTAATGTACACTATAGCATGAATGAAGTGTAAATCACTATGCTAAGTAAAAGCCAGATGCAAAAGACTACATTTTTATGTCTTCATTTATATGAAATGTCCAGAATAGGAAAATCTACATATACAGAAAGCAGATCAGTAATTGCCTAGGGCTGCAGGGAGTAGGGGAGTTGGAGAAAAATGAGGAATGACTGATAATGGGTAGGGGATTTCTTTCAGGAATTATAAAGACATTCTAAAATTGATTGTGCTGATCACTGAACAACTCTGTGTATATAATGGCAACCACTGAATTATCTGCTTTAAGTGTGTGAATAGTATGGTATTATGAATCATAGCAATAAAGTGTTGTTTTTTTTTAAGCCAGAAAATGGGAAGCAAAGTTTTAGGATGGGAAATCAGAGAATGCAGCAAAGAGTGGGGAAAAAACAGAAGTGAGACAAGGAAGCTGGGCATTATATATTGTGGCCTGGTGAGCAGAGGGCAAAGTCTAGCACTGGTGGAATAAATGGCTCATGGGTTCATCCTTAAGTCCACCCAGAGATGAATGCTTGATTGATATTAGAAGTTAATACTTGGTAGCATCATTAGGGAGAAGGTTCAGCATCAATACTGGTGACCACCGTGACTAACCAGCACCTCCCCTGGCTTTCTGAATGCCTTCTGATCTCATAGAGAGGGAGGAAACCCCAACGATAATGAAAATTAAATGTCCCATCACTTATGTGAGTGGGATCTCAGATTAGATTAAATTTGATTTAGAGGAACACTGCAATAAAGCAAGATGAAAAGACATGCTGATGATCTCATTGATATTCATACTCTTCCTTACCCTTTGTGTATAGCATGGAGGTTGGCAGAGCCACATCCCCAAGGACAAGCCCTGATCAATCGGAGTCAGAGCAAACCCATCCCCTTTGCCACAGTACAGACCTACTTCGCATGAAATGTTCTGCTTTTTGCTATAATAGTATACGGTTTTTGAAAAGTCATACCATTTTCAGACAATTATTCCTTTTTCCCGCATGAGGTTTTTCCTTTTTATCCCCAAACACTAAAAATAGAATAGAATAAAAAAATAAATATAAATAATATTTTTGCGACTACGGTTCAGGCAAAGACATGCTCATCAATTTACTCAACACAAACATTTTCTAGGGAGACAATATCATATGGGTCTAATTTGAATTGCATGCAATGTTTAGATAAACCCAAAACAATCGACTTTGCTTATGTATGCCAAACGAGAGGGATAAAGGGTTTGCAGTTTCAACAACTCTTAGTCTATTGTGAATATGCACTACTTCCATGGGTTTCAAAGCATTCTTTTGCTTAGCTTTTATTTTATCCTAAAAGTGTTTTTCTAGGATATAACTTTGAAGTGCAGTTGGAGTGCAAGATCAACTGAGTTCCAAAAGACTGGACAATTGAAGAAAATGGTAAGGAATACGCAAACCCTTATTATACCCTGTTTTATGTATAAATTTGTATTTACTTTCAAATTATTGGATTTTTAAAAATTAAATTATTTATATTGTTCAGTTGTTATTGGGAATTGGGATGAAATGCATCACGACTTTTAAGATTAATGGAAATAGGGGCACCTGTGTGGCTCAGTCAGTTGTGTCATGACTTTGGTTCAGGTCATGATCTTGCACTTAGGGAGTTCAAGCCCCATGTTGGGTCTGTGCTAAGAGGTCAGAGACTGGAGCCTGCTTTGAGTTCTGTGGCTCCCTCTCTGCTCCTCCCCCACTAGTGCTCTCTCAAAAATAAACATTTAAAATTTTTTTAAAAATAGGGGCACCTGTGTGGCTCAGTCAGTTAAACATCCGACTTTGGCTCAGGTCATGATCTCATGTTTTGTGGGTTTGTGAGTTTGAGCCCCGTGTGGGGCTCTGTGCTGACACAGTTCAGAGCCTGGAGCCTGCTTCAGATTCTGTGTCTCATTCTGTCTCTGCCCCTCCCCGACTTGTGCTCTGTCTCCCTCTGCCTCTCAAAAATAAATAAATGTTAAAAAAAATTTTTAAGTAAAGTAAAATTAATGGAAATAGGTTTTCCACTTAATGACTTTCACCCAGCATCAGGGGTTTCAGGAAGGAATTTGTCCTTAAACAAGGACAGGTTTAAGTCTTTCCAGTAATAAAGTCAATGTGAGCATGACATTTCTTTAGCTATAAAATTTGGTTCAGTATTTTCATTGGGTCTCATTAGAAACAGTTCAGGAGGGGCGCCTGGGTGGCGCAGTCGGTTAAGCGTCCGACTTCAGCCAGGTCACGATCTCGCGGTCCGGGAGTTCGAGCCCCGCGTCGGGCTCTGGGCTGATGGCTCAGAGCCTGGAGCCTGTTTCCGATTCTGTGTCTCCCTCTCTCTCTGCCCCTCCCCCCTTCATGCTCTGTCTCTCTCTGTCCCAAAAATAAATAAACGTTGAAAAAAAAAATTAAAAAAAAAAAAAAAAAAAAGAAACAGTTCAGGAAACTCATTTGATGGTTTGAGAAAGGACTGGTTTTTTGTACCTGAATGTGGATAATGAAGTGTGTAGCTGTGCAAGTAGCTGGCAGCCATTTTGTGACCATGGCACATACACAACAAAGCATACATAACAACAGAAGCAGCTACAAATACAAGATTTGAAGACTTCTGAAATGTAGCCAAAAGTTTTTAGAGGGGAATTTAAAGCCTAAATGCTTATATTAGGGGGATAAAAGCAAAACTCAAAGTCAATTGCATAAGCATTTACTTAAGACATTAGAAAAAGAGCAAAATAAACCCAGAAAATATAGGAGAAATAAAATAATTAAGAATGGAAAAGTATGAAGTAAAAATGAGAGTGGCTTTTTTGGAAAAAAAGAAAAATGAGTGAAACTGATGAACCTCAGTGAAGACTGATTAAGGAAACAAGAGACAACACAGAATATTAGCAATGGAAAAGGGCATAACGGAAAGGCAGCAGAGATTGAAATAAGAAAATAAAAGTAGCGCTCATATTATTACATTTGAAAAATTGGGTGAAATAAAATACTTCTAAAAGTTACCAAAGTTGACTCAACATGATCCAGAAATAAAAATCAGAATGATTATTAGTTCAAAATTCTCCTTGAAAGAAACTGGCAAGACCAGGTGATCTTACTGAGTAACTCCAAACCTAAAGTTCAAATTAATAAAATGAAGGGGAAGACTTTCCAATTTAGTTTATATATCTAATTTCTTTTGTTATCAAAAAATAAAGGAAGAAAAAACAAGTCCATCTTTTATTAAGGTAAGAGCAAAAATTTTCTTAAAAAGTGCAAACTTAATTTAGCAATGCATAAAAAGGTAATCTATCATCACTGAGTTGGATATATTCTAGGGATACAAGTTGATTAGAAAATCTATTAAGTAATGTATTACATTAACATATGAGAGAAAATTTATATAATTTCAATAAATATAGAATAAGTAGTTGATAACACTTAATAGTCGTTTTTGATACAAATTTTCAGTGGGTAAAGCATAAAAGGGAATTACTTTAACCTGAACACAAGTGTGCATAGAAAAGTTACAGCAAACATTATCAATGGTGGACCACTATCGTTATTCCTAATGTAACTATTTTTATTCAACAATGGACTAAATATCATAGTTTGTGCAATGGAAATAAAAAGCTATAAAGATTGGAAATAAAGTCAGTTACTATTCAGAGATAAGATTGTCAAAATTATAATTATAGATTTTAGCAAAGTTACCAGTTACAAGATTGATAACCAAAAGTCAGTGGTATTTTTGCATATCAGCAACAAACTGCTAGAAAATGAATACTTAGGAATATACTATTCATAATAGCAAAAAATTTTAGAGTACCCAGGTAAGGATTTTAACGGAAAGTATGCAAAAAAACATTATTTTTGTTTTGGTTTGTTTTTCATCATTTGCAGTTCATTCCTTAAAACAAAACAAATCAAACAGAAACTTAAGCTATGATTTAAGTGGGGTTTTTAAAGGGAGTTAATGTGCAGTCTTAAATAGACTTTCAACCAATTTTTTTTTTTTTTTAGTGCCAATTTACATCTGACACCCAGAATTACTATTGTCATAAATCCTTTGCAGATTCTGCAATGCAAATCAGTGTGCTTCTAAAACTTCCCCACTGGTAGTTTATCATTCGGCTGTCTTGGATTTGCTACGTAAACATCAGTTACCACACACCTAACAACCACCCAGATTTCACCGTCTTCTCCTTTCTTGTTCTTTGTCCTGCAGAGTTTACTCTCCCACAACCTTTACTGTTGTTTGAGAGAGCTTCTGAAGGAGCATAGACGTGAGTGTGTATGTATTCAATTCACTATGTCTTTTTTGCTTGATTTTGTGTCAGTGGGCCATTCTAAATTTGTATAAGCATATCCAAGGAATTCACTTGGAAATCAGACTAATCAAGTATATACTTGGCAATTGAGGAAAGAAAATGATATTTTGCAACAAGACAGGCTGTTCTTAGAAACTAACCAGTGGGCAGCAATTACATTAATTGGTTTGACCAACATGCCCAATTCATTTAAACCTGGATTGAGGGTTATTTCCAGTGACTGAGTTGGGGTCAAGTCTAAATAGCTATGGAGGGGTTCCAAAGTGTTGCTCTTTGGAGTAGGGGTAGGGTAAGAGAATCCAAGGCTTTAGCAATTTTAACAACTCCCTTAAAAGCAGAAGGTTGACTAGCACATGACAATGCTTTTTTAAGGTGTGTGAATAAGGCACGTCAGCAGTGATTTGCCCTTTTCCTTTCTCCTCGACACTGAAGAGATATAATGCAATGACATGCCTTTTAGATTTGCCCCCTTTGCAACTCATGTTTAATATGCACTTTGCTACTGCTCTTCTTTTCTAGGTTTTTCATATTACACACGTACCTCAAGGGTGACTCTCACAATTGACAGTTTTAGAAATACTTTTTAATGATGATTTTAAAAGATAAGTTATAAGAACTTTACTAATTTAGGCTGTGGATTCTTATCTATAGCTGAACAAAATTACACTGCAATTTCCTTCAAAACTTATAATTCAGCACAGAATCAAATCTTTCCTTTCATCTTCAGATCGTCTGCCTAGTTTCCAAATCCCTGGAGATCAATCTAATTCTCCAAGATTTTGTTCCCTTTAACTCCTTCCTTCTCAGAATCTCCAATCATGAACCTTTTTCACAGAATCTGTCAGTGAGAGTCCTGTAGCATATCTTTGGCAACATTTTAAATGTTAAACAATTGATCTCATGACCATTATCCAGGTCTAGGAGGTTAGGATTTTGATTCCAAATTTATGATAAAGTAGAATATAAATATATTAGCATATATTATTGTTCCCAGTTCTCAATACCAAAGTATGGAAATATTTTCTTTTAATTTTTTTAAATGTTTATTTATTTTTGACAGAGAGACAGAGCATGAGCAGGGGAGGGACAGAGAAGGAAGGAGACACAGAATCCAAAGCAGGCTCCAGGCTCTGGGCTGTCAGCACAGAGCTCAACGCGGGGTTCGAACCCACAGACCGTGAGATCATGACCTGAGCCGAAGTCAGACACTCAACCGACTGAGCCATCCAGGCACCCCAGGAAATATTTTTTAAAAAGAATAAAATAAATGGGAAAGGGGGAGAGAAGAATGATGTGAATTACATGAAAGAATATAAAGTGACTCTTCTAGAGGAAAATGTGGACAGATTTTTTTTTTTTTTTTTTTTTTTTAGGAAGGTCCTTTCCAAATAGGTGATGTAAAAAAAAAAAAAAAAAAAAAAAAAAAATCCTAAACTGCATAAACCAGACTTAACAGAAAAGACTGACAAACAGTAAATAAAAATAAAAGGCAGGCATTATTATTTCAGGGAGCTGGGAAGTGGAAAGTTTCTTCCATAGAAATAATTATTTTAATTATGCCTAATAAAAGAGCTTTTTACTTAGTGTTCATTAAAAAAATGTCACACTGCTGCATTTATACCTTTAAAAATCATCTGCTTGGCATTCTTTTTTTTTTTTTACTGAATTTGCACTTGTTTCAAACATTATACCCTCCCTGAAGCCTTTTCCAACTTCCAAAACAAGATTAATTACTCTCCCCTTAAGGTCTCATAGGGCTTTGAACTGAATTTTCTTTTAGGTCTTATAGTTGACATTTTTGGTATTGTTCTTCCCTTCGTATGCTGCCGTGAGCTCTTCTAGGAAAAATACTGTGACTTACTCTTTTAACTTCAGTGCCAAGGTACATAATATAAATAAAATACTGTTTTCTTTATCCTTTTTTTATTATTGGCTTTTAATGTGAACATTTAACTGGACATTTCACTAGTATAGTTTATAAGGTCTATTCACTCTCATTTATAAGTACATTTATCATTTCTTTCATTTAATTAAGATACAATCTCTTACTAAAGTTCTAATTATATTGCACCAAGAGCCATAAAATAAAATGGCAATAGTATCTATTTTCATTTGCTGATCTTCCTCATAAACAGAATTCTTTATTAGTATATTACTGTAACAAAGCTCAGTGGTCCCAGTGGAATGAAAAAGTCACCTGTACCTTACTACAAGTTGCTTGCATGTGGGACTTAGCCAATGACGACAGCCTGTTTCAAGACACAGTTGACTTCCTTACACCTCAAAAATTGTCTAAATGGGAGGAGTAAGAACAGTAATGAGTTTTTAAAATTGCCTTTCATTCAAGAGAGAAGAAAGTAAATGACAGTGACATTTAAGTCCATTAACAAAGTGTCTGGTTCCGGTTCCAAAGCCTGTCATTAAATATATGCTTTGTCTGTGACATTTTACTCTTTCCTAGATTAAAAAAATAAGGGTGAGGGACTAGATGACAGCCAACATTCTTTCTAATATTTCAGCACTACCACCCTGTAAAAAGGCCTCTTCTATTTGTATAACCAAAGCACTTGGGATGGGGTTCAATCTCTACCTGCCCCACATAAAACTCAAGACTCACCAAAATAGTGTTACAGGGAAGCTATAGCATGCATGTGTAATCACACTCCATGCCCACAGGGTTGGAAATGCAGTTGTATCTCATGATATAAAGCAGCTTTGAGCTGGTGATAGGTTAACATTAAAAGGATTAAGCCTTGCTTTGACATGGGCTGACATTCAAAAATTAGGTTTAATGTTAACAGCTGGAATGCTCAAGAAAATAAGAAGTAAGGGAGAGACAAACGGAGTTAAATTAGAGCAAGTGGGTGTTAAAGGCATGATGGAATTATTTTCAACTCCGTTTAGAAATGTTTCATTGAATAGCTAAAAAAGAGAGTTGGCATAAATTCTCAACTATGATTACAAAATATAGAAAAAATGCCTTTAGGTGGAAATTTTCATCTTTCGAGGTAAGTATTGTGCCACTGGAAACTTTTTTTTTTTTTTTAAGAGAAATGACTAATCCTGGAGCTTTTTTTTTTTTTTTTTTTTTTTAGCACTTTCCAGCTTCACAGCACTTGAAAAACATGCTAATACTTAAAAATCAAGAAGACCTGTTAAGTCTCAGGAGGCAGATTTATTTTCCCCTCATCATATTTGCCAGAAAATTAACTTACAGGTCTCAGCAGCAGAGGTTAAGATTGATTAAAAAGCTTTTTGATGGCTCACAGGGGGTGAACCTTGAGGTATATTTGGAGAGCTGTAGGTAGTTGATAAGAACCAGGATGTAAGAATCTCCAAAGTATCCACAAATTCCTTTCCACCTACATCTCTGCACTCTGTGGACCCCCTGCATCAGAGTCACAATGAGGATGGAAGTTCGGGGTAGGGCTTATTAAAAATGCAAATTTCTGGCCTTCACCCCAGACCTACTGAAACAGCAATTCTGGGGTGATGCATAGGAACAAGCACCCCAAGTGGTTCTCATGCTTAACAAAGTGAGAAGCCCTGGACTGTTTCTTGACCATTCTCAATACTCTCTAGACTAGATCACTCATTTTTACTGAGAAAACACTTGCTAAACAATATCTTACACTTGGTTGGATGATGGGTATTACCAGAGTTTGAGGTCTTTACTCTAGAAGGTCTAGTAAGTGAGACATAAAAACAAATTATGTGCCCATGTTCATTCTACTTGAAATGTCTCCAGTTCCCCCTCACTGTGTAGCCCTGCTAAATTCCTTCCTTTTCATTCTCAAGACCCAATTGCCATATCTCTATCTCCTAACCCCCTAAAGTAGAATTGATTATATTCTCCTTTGGGCCATTAGTTGGACTATTAAATTTACAGGCTGTAGAAGTGCTATTACAGCATTACTGAAACTGTCCTGTAAGACTGCTCACGTGATGTCAAAGAGAATTTCTTATTTTATCCCCACTTCCTCACAGAGTGCCTGGTACAGAGTGAATTCTCAGTAATTCTTGTGTGCTCATAGGGTTCACAACGTTTGGGGAGGTGGTTGAACTTTGAAAAGAACATGAATTATAAAGAAATATGAAATTAAAACACAATATAATAGTCTTTGAGAGTTACAGAGACCTACATTGCCTATAGCAGACACTTCACTGGATGTATTGGCAAATTCATTCCTTTTGTGATAAAGGGGGAACGTGGAAAGCTCAAGAACTGTAGCAGAAAGAAGCTTGATTGCTTTTTCTTCAAAAAGGCAGTTAAGTTAAGGCTAATTAACTCAATCCTTTTAATAATGTTTAAACTTTCAGCCATTACCTTCTTAAAGTCTCTGGTAAGTACAAAGATTGTGAATTTCTGTAATAATCCTTTGATGCACATGAGCTATGTGCAAACATAAGCATACATTTTCTAGAACTGAAAGACTCTAATGTCTTTAATTCCAGACTCTAAACCCCCTAATTTTACATAGTCTTCTACCTACAGGCTTTATAATCTATAGTTTATATTTTACACTAGTAATCATCACTAAAAATTCTGCTAAATTGTATTTCAGTGATCCTAAGATACACATTTCTCCTATTTTAACATGGCAGAAATCAGGATTTTAAAACTGATGTCTTACTTAAAAAAAAATATAGTAACTTTATTCTTATCAGTAGTAACCCTAAGCAACTAACAAAGGATCTCAAACACTATCTAAAGCTTGCCAAATACATAGCAAAATATATCTTTAGCACATAAAGCATTTGCTTGTAAAAGAAAAAAATTAAATTTTTTATTTAAATCTTTCAATGATAACCTAGGAAACACAACAATTTCTTAAGTGATTCTATGAAACAGACCACAAAGTTTAAGGTATAGCTTTATCTTTTCCCATCTTACCTGAAACTATGACTTTGTAAAATTCAGAAACTAAAGAATTACTGGAATTTTTTTCCAAATTACCTACCTGGACAACTTCTCTTTTGGTAAAGAAATGTGGCTCATGTTAGAAGTACTTGAAAGAGACAGGAGTCCCTAGAACTAAGTAGAGAGGTGAACTTTTGTAGTTAAACTAGTTAAAATTAACACATTTATGGATGAAAGTAGTCCTGTGTAGAAGATACAGCCTAAAAAATGGTTTAACTCATCCTGGCTAGAGAACTCTGGCAATAGAGAGGTTTAGTCTAAAGTTACTAGAGAGTAATCATGGAGAAAGACCAGAGCAACGATGGCGAAAAACAAAGCTTTCCATAACTAGAGACTGTCTTAGGAGGGGGGATTACAAGGATTCCAGAAAAGGGAATCCCCAAAAGCAAAAATTCAGTGAGTTTCTCTCTCGTAGAATAGCCACTCTGAGTCTGGCAGACCCACATATTTTAATTCTGAAAATGTTATCCCTTTTGTGGGGCAGGGGTAATTCACAAGGCTTTACCATATCCCACGAAGCTCACTGTGCTCTGATTTTATTCTCACCAAGAGTATTCATATCATTAGCACATTTTTAAAAACATTAAAAAGCATTCTATCAATTTAATAATGGGTTTTCAGGGGGTGGCCTGTGTGGCTCAGTCAGTTAAGTGTCCGACTTTGGCTCAGGCCATGATCTCGCAGTTTGTGGGTTCAAGCCCTGCATCCTCGGGCTCTGTGCAGACAGTTGGGAGCCTGGAGCCTGCTTTGGATTCTGTGTCTCCTCTCTCTGTTCTTCCCCTGCTCACACTCTGCTCTGTCTCTCTCTCTTTCTCAAAAATAAATAAAGATTTTAAAAAATTTAATAATGGGTTTTCAGGCAAATATCAAGTACATATCAATGTCCGCACAATGCATCTGACTTAAGGAACATCAAAATGTGAAATAGACAACTAGAATGAGACCGATATGGTGAGCAGAGATTCCCACCTGCTTTCTTCAACATCCAATTTTCCCTTTCTGCTTAGTAGCAAACATACTAATTCAGGACAGCAATGCATGCATGCACTTAAAGATTAAACTTTTGAGACTTTCTTGCACCAGTTATAATCATAAATTTTAGTAAATGTGATATAAGTGAAATCCAGTGAGGATTTATTTCTCTTCCTCCTTTGCTTTCCTTCCTCCCTCTTTGCTTTCCTTCCTTCCCTGGAATATGGAAATAATGGCTGGAGTTTTAACATATTGGGCTTTCAGTTTTGAAGATGGGAGCCACATACTGAAAATGATGGTACAGAGTGATAAAAGGGTAGGTCCCTGATGAAATCTGTAGGCCATACCAGCACTGGACTGTGTATTCACACATTTCTTAACTATGAGAGAAACATATTTATCTTGTTAAAGATACTGTATTTGGTAGTTATCTGCTATATTCAGCCAAACTTATCCTCACTGGTGTATGTGATGATTCTACTTCCCTGGTAGCTGATATTAGGAAGTGGTATCTAGGAAAGCAGACATACGTATTACAGTCACTAGAAAGGAGTATCTCTCGTAACAGAAGAAGTAATTGTTCTGAGGTTTGTGCATTAGTTTCTTTTGGGTCTAGTTATTGTGTAGCAGTTCCTGAGAGGCTCCTCAATTCTTGGGTACCCTGGAAAAAATGGTTTGGGGAGTTCTGCAAAACTGAGGGTAACGTACAAGGTCTTACCTAATTGGTTAACTGGGCTCTCTTTCCCTTTTATCTTTGTATTATCAAATTCTCTAAACCTATACAGCTGCTTGTATTATATTTGAATGTAGAATTCCATATACTATGTTCAATATGGAAAATTCTGTATTTTAAGAATAAGGCAGGTAAATTTTCTTTTTATTAAGCCAAAAACCTACAGAATTCTGAGAGAAGAAGCCATCCACTGCTTAAAACAGTACCTGGCACATGATTGCACATCCATTTATGCTGTGTAGCAAACCATATTAAAACTCAGTGGTTTTCAAAAACAAGTATTTATTTCTCCCTTATGCATTGCTGGGTTGGCTGGGTTTCAACTGATTTAGGCTGGGCTTAGCTCTAAGCTGCAGGTTTGATCTAGGCCTGCTCCATGTGTCTCTTCTTCTTGGCTCTGACACTACTTCTGAACTATTTTTACTCACAACACTTCTGATGCCAGATGTGTGGGTTTTTCCCCCACAACAGCCAGTTCTTCAACTCTCCAACTGGTGTCCTATAATTCAGTTCAATTCTGATACCAACTACCCAGAGTTAGCACAGACCCCATAGGTTAAGGATTCAGTGCCACAAGATTATCCCTAATCAAACACCAGTCAAAAGCCTCAGATTGCCACTTGTACTTCTGACCACCTGGCAGAATTTGAGGGGTTCCCAAAACTGCTTCCTCAGGTTTGCTAGTTTGCTAGAATGGCTCACAAAATTCAGGGAAACTCTTTACCATTTTTGCTTTTTTATTAAGGATATAACTCTCAAGAACAGCCAAATGGAAAAGAGGCATAGGATATGCAAGATATGGGAGGGGTAGCATGGACCATCCATGCTCTCTTCAAGGAGGAACACCCTCCCAGCACCTCTATGTATTCATCAACTTAAACTCTCAGAACCCCACCATTTGGAGGACTTTATGAAGGTTTTGTTAGGTAGGCAAAACTGATTAAGTTATTAGCCAGTGGCTGTTTACTCAATCTCTATCTCCTCTTCCCTCCCTGGAAGAAGTGGGGATAAGGTTGAAAATTCCAACCCTCTAATCATGCTTGGGTCTTCTTGGTGACCAGCCCCCATCCCGAGGCCAAAAGTAACCTTTTTAGAGTAAACTCAGGTATGGTAGAAAGGAGACTGTAATGAACAATAAAAGGTACTTCTGTTAACCCTATCACTCGGGAAATTCCAAGGATTTTAGAAGCTCTGTTGCAGGACCTGGGGACAAAGACCAAATATATATTTATCACACTTGCCTAAAGCACATTTTTCTCATGAAAAAGTCAGGAGTAGAAGCTCATATCAAACCTTTGTTTACATCACATCTACTAATATCCCATTCATTAAAGCAAGTCATATGGCCAAAGCCAAAGTCAACAGGCAGGAAGTATAGTACTCTGCCTACCTGAACCCATGTCAAGAGTGTGGATGTGCAATACTAGGTTCAGGGAGGTGAAGAATTGAGCACAATTATTCAACCCACCATAGGTCTCAATAAAAACCTGATAGAAATAAAACAATATAGTAGAAATTAAAGTTAAAATGTGTGGTAGCAGTCCAACTGAATCAGACACTGAAAATGCCAGATAAATACCAGGAGATGAGTACAAAAATTCTGAAAACTGTAAATACAGAGGTAATCGGGGGTAGAACCATGTTTGGTTATTTACGGTTTATTAACCAGGACTCAGCAGGAATGATGAGGTGAGCAAATGAAGACAAAAGGAGACATTCTAAAGTCAACATGGTACTACAAAGAAGTATACTGCCATTGCGAGACAGTAATTAAGTAAGGATTTGTTGGTTCCAAATGAACCTGGGCTAGCTACCATCTTAATCCTCTCCTTCTCAAAACTTTGTCATTACTTATTAAGAAATATTTTTCTCTATGGAAATACACCTCTAATTTTATAACGATATAGTCAAAAATTTGACTCACTTTATGGAAATTCATTTTGACAGAATGCATCTACTTTGCTTTTAAATAGTATAGTAATGAACCAGACAGAAAATGGACTCTCCCCAAGTGGCTAAGTAACATCTAGAGAGTGATTTAGGCACTAGGAGGAATAGAAATCTGAGAATCATCACCACTTGCAAAGAGAAAATAAAGCATTGTGATGGAGAACACAGACACTGGAGACATTTATCTTGAATTCACATCCCAGCCCAATCATCCTTATGAAAAGGCAGTGAATACCTATTTCATAGGCTGTTAATGAGAATTTGACCAATCACATAGAAAATGATTAGAAATAATAAGCACTTAACAAACATTGCCTATCCTCTCAGCCTTTGGTGGACCAGAAGGAGAAGGTAACTTAAAAATTAATGTTGCATGTAGGTTGAAATGCTTCTCTAGTGGAGAGATGAGCTTTGACAGAGTTATATATACATGAGATATGTATACCTCACATACATATGATAGCTCACACACACGTATATATACACACCTGTTGATATACATATAATACAACCATACACACATGTATCTATACACATATACCTAGAAATATTTTCAGAATATAAATATATACTTCTAAATTCTTCTGGCTTTCTCTTTGGGGAAGGAACATTCCAAAGGTAAATAACTTGGCAAGCTTTATAAAAAGTAACTGAGAAAATAATTCTTTGTGTCTCTTGATTGGTTACTGATAGTGATGCAATGATATAAAATAAGAAAAATACAGAACATCAGCATAACTTTTGTAACTGTTATTTTTATAAAATAGTCTATATGTTACTTCTTCTAAGAAGCCTTCCCAGATTTTTAAAATAAACTTCATTTTCCTTCCTAATTTTTTTTATAAAATTTTGTTGTAATCTCATTCAAGCCCTGTTAGAATTAATATTTTAGAAATATATATCCCCCATTAGATAAGTTCTGGGACATAAGGTATCTATATAACAATTGTTATAAGTGACATTTAAATTTTCTTATATAGCTTACAAACAGCCCCTATGTACATTTCTCATTGTTTTTCTCTCACAAAAGACCTATAATAGGTTTGCTTTCTCATCAATACCACATAGAATACTTAGCATATAATAGACTTTCAAAAATATTTTGGTTTTAAGTAAAATTAAAACTGGATTTTTAGGTTAAATTAAAAGGTTGACAATTCCTGAATTTTTATTTCCTGTAAAGCAATTAAGAGAGGAAAAAGATTTTGAATGCTTTCATATTTTCAAAATATCTCTAAGATAAAAAATTAATATTCATTAGATAATTAAAATTACATAGAATGACAACATCTAAACAAAGCAGTCAATAGTGTGTACATGCATGTATGTCGTTTGAACGTCTCTTCTTTTCCCTGCTTCTTTTGATTGAGTCGTGGTCTGCACTGTAAATCTCCTCATCCAGTGGGTACATTATGAGAGAAAGAATTAAACCAGCCTTCAAGCAAGTGATTCTGTTGGTAATCCATGACCAAGTCAGTTCTCCCCATTCAATCATTTTTCCTTTAGAAAACACAGCTTCCTATAACCCTTTGGGGTGCATTTAAATTCTGACATTCCTGTATTGGAAAATGAACTGAAGTCATCAACTGTCATTTCACTTCACAGATACCCTTCAATCACTATTAACTATGGCTGAATTGTAACTCATAAGATAACGATCTCACATGACAAAAGCTTTCTCCCCCATTATCCACTCGAAATCATCTGATTTATCTGCAAGACTTTTCTATTTTCATGAGCAATTTAAAAATCATTAACTCAGGAAAGAGTTCACCTCTTATTTAGTTCTTGAAGTCCATTGTAAGCAGATTCTACGCTGTGTCAACAACCAATTTCTTATTTTCACTGGACTCAAACTGGAAAAGCTCTCTGGAACGTAAAGACTATTCCAAATGAAATGGAATAGGAGGGAGGTAGATATCCAGAACTAGATTTTTTTTTGCCTTATTAAAAATAAAATTTGAGAAGAGACGAGAAGCTACATATTAGGAGGAGAAGTAAGACCTCTCGAAAAAAGAAAACAGAATAGAGTTGAGTACCAGAAAAGGAAGCAATGAATTAAGAAATGATTAACAGAATTTGCATGTAGAGTATAAGCAAGAAGAAGAAAACAAATTCCATTTGCAATTCAGAATTTTTTTTCTGTGAGCTTTGAGGATATAGTAAATAAAAGTGAAATTTTGCCAGCAGTAGTGGCTGTGTTCCCATAGGCCTCTGATGGGCCAGATCCTGGGTTAAGGAATGAGGAAAATAATGAACAGGACACAGTCTTGCTCATAGCCTAATGGTGTATGCTATGTAATACTAGAGAAATTTGAATAAGAATGATCAAATTGAAGAAATAGGAATATTTTTTAAAATATTTTTTAAAGAGCATAAAAGTGAGAATAATTAATTCAAATTAAGGAGGATTAGGAAAATCATCATGTAAGAGTTAAAGTTTCATTTGGCCCTTGAAATTAGGCCAATTCATTTGATAGGAAAAGGAAGGAAAGCATGTGCATGTTCAGGAAGCAGCAAGTGGTCCCACATGACTGAATGTGGGGCCAGGAGAAGAAGTGGGAGATGATACCAAAAAGTAGGTTGAGACTCTATTGAACCAGCAGTTTTTGTACAGTGACACAGTCATATCTGTGCTCTAGAAAGGCCATGTCTGGTAGCATTATGAAGATAGTATGGGAAGAGAAAGACACTAATAAAGAGCTTGAAGCCATTGTAATAGTCTAGAATCTAACAGTGACATTGGGATACAAAGAGACAATGAGTACAAAAGATACTAGGACATATTTCAATTGGGCTTAATTCTTGAAATATAGAAGGTAAAGACGAAGGAGAAAGTGAAGCTAGGAAGTTATTTTATACTTTTATAGAGCTTTGATGGACAATGAAGTAGTCATTAGTTGGGAATTTAAAAACAGGAAGAAAAGAAGGCCTTGAGAAGAGGGGTACAGTATACTATCCAAAGCAATCTATAGATTCAATGTAATCCTTATCAAGATACCAATGACCTTTTTCACAGAACTAAAATACTAAGATTTGTGTGGAACCACAAAAGACCCTGTCGAGCCAAAGCAATTTTAAGAAGAACAAAACTAGAGCTATCATAATTCCAGATTTCAAACTATATTACAAAGCTGTAGTAATCAAAACAGCATGGTACTGGCACAAAAGGACACATGGATCAATAGAATAGAGCCCAGTAATAAACCCATGCTTATATGGTCAATTAATCTAGACAAAGGAGGCAGGAATATTCAATGGGGAAAAGACAGTCATTTCAACAAATGGTGTTGGATAAAACTGGACAGCTACATGCAAAAGAATGAAACTGGACCACTCTCTTACACCATCTACAAAAATAAACTCAAAATGGATTAAAGACCTAAGTGAAACCCTAAACTATAAAACTCCTAAAAGAAAACAAAGGCAGTAATCTCATGAACATTGGGCTTGGCAGTAGTTTTCTAGCTCTGTCTCCTAAGTCAAGAAAATAGAAGCAAAAATAAACTATTGGGACTGCATCAACTAAGAAGCTTTTGCACAGCAAAGGAAACCAACAAAACGAAATGGTAACTGACTGAGGGGGAAAAGATACTTGCAGATGATATATGCAATAAGGGGTTAACATCAAAAATATATAAAGAACTCCTACAACTCAACACTGAAAAAACCCACATAATCTGGTTTAAAAATGGGCAGGAGATCTGAATAGGTATTTTTCCAAAGAAGACTTAGAGATGGCCAACAGTCACATGAAAAGATGCTCACTGTTACTAATCATCAGGGAAATACAAATTAAAACCACAATGAGCTATCACCTCACACCAGTCAGAATGACTAGCATCAAAAGACAAGAAATAACACATTAATAAAGAGGTAGAGGGAAAGGAACACTTGTGTACTGTTGGTGGGAATGTAAATTTGTGCAGCCATTATAGAAAACAGTATGGAGGTCCCTCAAGAACTTAAATACCACACAACCTAGTTATTTCACTCCTGGGTGTTCACCCAGAGAAAACAAAAACACTAATTGGAAAAGATAAGCACACCTATGTTTATTGCAGCCTTGTTGACAATAGACAGACATAGAAGCAACCTACGTGTCCGTCAATAAGTGAATGGATAAGGAAGATGTGGTATACATCAACTTAATTTAGACTGTCATAAACTTAGGATGTTATATATGAACCTCATGGTAATGGTAAAACCAAACCCTTAATACACAAAAAACTAAAGAGAAAACGCCAAACATAACACTACAGAAACTCAGTCACAAAGAGAGCAAGAAACAACCCCCAAAACAAGCAGAAGCAATGAAAATGGCAAAAAAGTACATACCTATCAATAATTACTTTAAATGTGAATGGTCTAAATGCTCCAATCAAAAGACACTGGGGTGAGGAGAAGAATGGACTTAAAAAAAAATACCAAGACCCATTTATATGTTCCCTACAAAAGACTCACTTCAGACCTAAAGACCCATACAGACTGAAATGAAGGGATGGAAAAACATTTACCATGCAAATAGAAGCAGAAGGAAAAAAAAAAAAAAAAAAAAGAAGCCAGGTGGCAATACTTAGATCAGATGAAATAGACTTTAAAACAAAGAAATATGTACACACCCAATATCAGAGCACCTAAATACATAAAGCAAATATTACAGACATAAAGAAAAAAATTATGGTAATACAATAACAGTAGGGGACTTTAACACCTCACTTACATCAATGAATAGATCATCCAGGGAAAAAAAAGTCAATAAGGAAACTATTTTTGAATAACACATTAGACCAGATGGACATTACACAGAACATTCCATCAAAAACAGAATACATATTCTTTCCAATTGCACATGAAACACTCCAGAATAGATCACATGTTAGGCCACAAAACAAGTCTCAATACATTTATAAAGACTGGAATTATACTGTGCATCTTTTCTGACCACAACAGTGTGAAACTAGAGCTCGGTGACAAGGTAAAAACCTAACATGTGGAGGCTAAACAACATGATACTTAACAATGAGAAATAGGTAGGTTAGTAGGTCAATGAGAAATAAAATGAGAAAAAAAAACATGGAAACAAATGAAAATGAAAACACAACAGTCTAAAATCTTTTTAGAACTAAAGCAGTTCTAAAGAAGGAAATAAACAACGCTACAGGTCTACCTTAAGAACCAAAAAATGTTCAAATAAACAATCTAACCTCACACCTAAAGGAACTAGTGAAGAAAGTCCAATGGTGACTAAAGGAAATAATAAAGATCAAAGCAGAAATAAAGGACATAGAGACTAAAAAAGAGAATGAAGCCAAGATTTGGTTCTTTGAAGCCATAAACAAAATTGATAAACTTTTAGCCAGACTCATCAAGAAAAGAAAAAAAGACCTAAATAAATAAAATCAGAAACAAAAGAAGTAACAACTGACACCACAGAAATACAAAAGATTATAAGAGAATAGTAAGAAAAATTATATGCCAACAAACTGGACAAACTAGAAGAAAGAGGCAAATTACCAGAAACATATAATCTTCCAAAACTAAATCAAGAAAAAATAGAAAATCTGAGAAGACAAACTACTAGTAATGAAATTGAAATTTATAATAACAGAAAAAAACTGTGAAAAAAATTAAAGTCTAGAACCAGATGGATTCACAGGTGAATCCATTTAAAGAAGAGTTACAATTTACTCACCTCAAGTTCTGGGGTGAGGGAGGGAAAGAAGATGAAGGAAAGCTTCCAATATGTCCTATGAGGTCCGCATTACCCAGGTACCAAAAATAGACAAAGACACCACAAAAAAAGAAAACTATAGGCTAATATCCCTGATGAACATGGATGCAAAAATCCTCAACAACTATTAGCAAACCACACTCAATGCATTAAAAGCATCATTAACCACAGTCACATGGAATTTATTCTGAGTATGCAAAGATAGTTCAGTATTTGCAAATCAATGTGATACATGACAAAGTGAAGGATGAAAATCATAGAATCATCTCAACAGATGCAGAAAAAGCATTTGACAAAATTCAACATCCATTCATGATAAAACCTCTCAAAGTGGTTTTAGAAGGGACATACCTCAACATAAAAAAAACCTGTAGAAAAACCACAGCTAACACCATACTCAATGGTGAAAAACAGAGCTTTTCCTCTAGATCAGGAACAAGACAAAGAAGTCTACTCTCACCACTTTTATTCAACTAGTACTGGAAGTCCTAGCCATAGCAACCAGACAACATAAAGAAATAAAAAGCATTCAAATTAATAAAGAAGTTAAACTGTCACTATGTGCACATGATATACATAGAAAACCCCAAAGACTCCACCAAAAAACCGATTAGATGTAATAAATGAATTCAGTAAAGTTGCAGGATACAAAATTAATACCCAGAAATTGGTAGTGTTTCTATACACTAATAATTAAGTAGAAGAAAAATTAGGAAAAAAAATCAATTTACAATTGCACCATAAAGAATACCTAGGAATAGGGGCGCCTGGGTGGCGCAGTCGGTTAAGCGTCTGACTTCAGCCAGGTCACGATCTCGCGGTCCGTGAGTTCGAGCCCCGCGTCGGGCTCTGGGCTGATGGCTCAGAGCCTGGAGCCTGTTTCTGATTCTGTGTCTCCCTCTCTCTCTGCCCCTCCCCCATTCATGCTCTGTCTCTCTCTGTCCCAAAAATAAATAAACGTTGAAAAAAAAATTAAAAAAAAAAAGAATACCTAGGAATAAATTTAACCAAGGAGGTGAAAGATCTATACTCTGCAAACTATAAAACACTGATGAAAGAAATTGAAGGTGACAGAAACAAATGGAAAGATATTCCATGCTCATGGATTAGAAGAATTAACATTGTTAAGGAGGTCCATACTACACAAAACAATCTAAAAATTCAGTGCAATCCTTATCAAAATACCAAAGCATTTTTCAAAAAGAACTAGAACAAATGATCCTAAAATTTGTATGGAACCACAAAAGACCCCAAATAGCCAAAGCAATCTTAAGAAGAACAAAGCTGTAAGTATCACATTTCCGGATTTCAAGATATCCTAAAAAGCTGTATAATCAAAACAGTATAGTACTGGCACAAAAATAGACACATAGATCATTAGAACAGAAGAGTGGGCCCAGGAATACACTCATGCCTATATAACCAATAGAATCAACAAAGGAAGCAAGAATATACAATGGAGAAAAGATGGTCTCTTCAACAAGTGTTGAAGAAAACAAGTGTTGGGAAACTGGATGGCTACATGCAGAAAAATGAAACTGAACCACTTACCATCCACGAAATTAAACTCAAAATGGATTAGAGACCTAAATGTGAAACCTGAATTCATAAAAATCCTAGAAGAGAACACGGGCAGTAATTTCTCTGACATCAGTCATTGAAGCATTTTTCTAGATAGGTCTCCTAATGCAAGGGATACAAAAGCAAGATTCAGTTATTGGAACTACAGCAAAATAAAAAGCTTTTGCACAATGTAGGAAACCAACAAAATGGAAAGGCAATCTACTGAGGGGGAGAAGATATTTGTAAATAATATATTTGATAAGGGGGTAATATCCAAAACATATAAAGAACTCATATAACTCAGCCCACAAAAACAAACGATCCAATTTAAAAAATGGGCAGAAGACCTGAGTAGAGGTTTTTCAAAGAAGATCTATGGATGGCCAACAGCCACATGAAAAGATGCTCAGCATCACTAATCATCAGGGAAATACAAATGAAACTATAATAAGATATCACTTTGTGCCTATCACAATGGCTAAAATAAAAAAAAGACAAGAAATAATGAGTGTTGGTAAGGCTGTGGAGAAAAATGAACTTCATGCATTGTTTGTTGGTGGGAATGTAAACTGGTGCAGGCACTGTGGAAAAACAGTATGGAGATTCCTCAAAAAATTAAGAATAGTTATACCACATGTTCGAGTAATTCCACTGTTGGGTATTTGCTCAAAACAAAAACACTCCTTTAAATATATATATGCACTTCTATGTTTATTACAGCATTATTTACAACAGCCAAGATATGGAAGTGACTTAACTGTCTATCAATAGACAAATGGATAAAAAAAGGGATATATATATTACATTATACAGCCACAAAAAAGAATGAGATCATGCCATTCAAGACAACATAGATGAACCCAGAGGGCATTATGCTAAGTGAAATAAGTCAGATAAAGACAAATATCACATGATTTCACTTGTTTGTAGAACCTAACAAACAAAACAAATGAATAAACAGAAAATACAAAATCAGACCATAAAAGCAGAGAACAAACTGAGGGTTGTCAGAGGGGAGGAGGGAGGGGAGATGGGCAAAATGGGTGAAGGAGAGTGGGAAATACAAGTGTCCAGTTATGGAATAAGTCACAGATATAAAAGGCACAGCATAGAAAATACAGTCAATGATATTACAATATCATTGTATAGTGACATGGTAGGTACACTTGTGGTGAGTGTAGCATAAATTAGAGAAGTTGAATCACTTTGTTGTACACCAGTAACTAGTATAACATTGTGTGACAACTATACTCAAAAAAAGTAAAATAAATGTGGTATATGTATGTAATGGAACATTACTCAGCCATAAAAGGGGGGGGCATTTGTAACAACATGGATGGACCCAGAGGGTATTGTGTTAAGTGAAATAAGTCAGACAGAAGAAGACAAATACTATATGGTTTCACTTATACGTGGAATCTAACAAACAAAATAAACAAAAACCCAGAAAATGGATTCATAAATACAGAGAACTGGTCATTGGCAGAGGGAAAGGGGCTAGGAGGCTGGGCAGAATAGGTGAAGGAGATTAAGAGGTACAAACTTCCAGTTATAAAATAAATAAATCAAGAGGATGAAAGGTATAGCACAAGGAATATGGCCAACAATATAATAACTTTGTATGGTAACACAGTAACCTACCATGGTGACATTTTGTAATGTTTATGTCCTGTGAAAGGGAGGTAAATACACAACCCCTCCAAAGTCACCATAAGACCAAAGAGAAATGCTGACAAGTCCAGCTTGACAAGAAATCGTTTATTAAGGGTACTCAGAGACTGAAGCTGGTCTTGGGAAGACATGAGCTGAATCGACCTCCACAAAACTACCTCCCCTTAGACCTTCTTTTATAGCCTCAGAGGCTGAGGAGTATGTGCTTGTAGACCACCTGGGAGGAAATGCTTGAGAATCATCGTCCTATCTCCATAGGGGATCAAAGACATTATTCCCCAAGGGTGTGATTAAAGAATGGGGATTGGGGAACACCTGGGTGTCTCAGTCAGTTAAGCATCTGACTCTTGATTTCAGCTTGGGTCAAGATCTCCTGGTTTATGGGATGGAGCCCCTTGTCAGGCTCTGCACTGACAGCACGGAAAATGCTTGGGAGTCTCTCTTCCTCTCTCTCTGCCCCTCCCCTACTTGCACTTGCTTGCAAGAAGGGAGAGGGAGGAAAGGAAGGAGAGGAGGAAGAAAGGAGGGAGAGGGAGGAGGAAGGAGGGAGAGGGAGGAAAGGAAGGGAGAGAGGGAGGAGGGAGGAAAGGAAAGGAGGGAGAGGAGGAAAGGAAAGGAGGGAGGAGGAAAGGAAAGGAGAGAGAGAGGGAGGAAGAGGAGAGGAGGGAAAGGAAAGGAGGGAGAGGGAGGAGGAAGGAAAGGAAGGGGAGGAGGAAAGGAAGGGGGAAAGGAGGAGAGAGGGAGAGGGAGGAAAGGAAAGGAGGGAGAGGGAGGAAAGGAAAGGAGGGAGAGGGAGGAAAGGAAAGGAGGGAGAGGGAGGAAAGGAAAGGAGGGAGAGGGAGGAAAGGAAAGGAGGGAGAGGGAGGAAAGGAAAGGAGGGAGAGGGAGGAAAGGAAAGGAGGGAGAGGGAGGAAAGGAAAGGAGGGAGAGGGAGGAAAGGAAAGGAGGGAGAGGGAGGAAAGGAGAGGGGGACGGAGAGGGAGGAAAGGAAAGGAGGGAGAGGGGGACGGAGAGGGAGGAAAGGAAAGGAGGGAGAGGGGGACGGAGAGGGAGGAAAGGAAAGGAGGGAGAGGGGGACGGAGAGGGAGGAAAGGAAAGGAGGGAGAGGGGGACGGAGAGGGAGGAAAGGAAAGGAGGGAGAGGGGGACGGAGAGGGAGGAAAGGAAAGGAGGGAGAGGGGGACGGAGAGGGAGGAAAGGAAAGGAGGGAGAGGGGGACGGAGACGAGGGGGACGGAGACGAGGGGGACGGAGACGAGGGGGACGGAGACGAGGGGGACGGAGACGAGGGGGACGGAGACGAGGGGGACGGAGACGAGGGGGACGGAGACGAGGGGGACGGAGACGAGGGGGACGGAGACGAGGGGGACGGAGACGAGGGGGACGGAGACGAGGGGGACGGAGACGAGGGGGAGAATGCTGGGGGGGGGCGGGGGGGAGTTACTGAAGAAGGTTTCAGGTCATAGAGTGATCATCACAGTGGATTTGTCCAGGATGGTGTTACTTTGTTTCACACAGTGTATAACTTTGAGTAAGTATGTTGTGCACCTGAAAGATAATATTGTGTGTCAACTACACTTCAATTTTAGAAAAGAGGGTACAGTAGATAGGGTTGACTTGCATTTAGTTGAAAATGTCACATCATTGACACGACGACAACAGGTAAAATCATAGGAGTGGTCCTGACATTAGAAAGAACATTTTTTTTTTTAATTTCATGGAAACCATTTATATTAACAGGTTGATGCAATAAACTTAATATATAATTTAAATCAGTTAAATTAAATCATTCACTTCAGAGACACTGAGATGTAAGATATGATGGATACATGTATCCTGCTTTATGGTATAGGAACCTTCTAGTATTCAATAGTGACTCCCCATCCTCATAATGTGAATGCCTACTTTCCCTCATTACTGAATTTTAGGGAATCTGTCCTTCATGGAAAAAAAAAAAAAAAAACCCACACATCTCATTTAATCTCATTTTCTCTGCCACACTGAGTCCTTCTAGGAAGCAGTAGTTCCCACCCAGGGCAGGCCTCCACCATGTGAGCAAGCCCCCTTAGGGTTCTACCAACCTGAAACTCAACACGCTTCAGGGTCACTCACTTACATGGGCCCTTTCTATAGTCCTAGGAGGGGATGCTGGAGACTTTTTTTTTTTTTCCACACAAAAGGAACCCAACATTTTATAAATTCGGATCCAACAACACTTGTATTGGCTCTCACCCACACTGTCGCTCTGAGAGTGGCTTCTCCATGTTGGGAAAGGAAGCAGCAGCCTCCTACCTCTCTATCCAGGTTTTCGTTGTGCCACACCATGGCAGCCCTGGGCTTCTCAGGTACAACTCTAAGGACAGTGATAGAACTTAATTGTGAACAAATGCAGGAAGCACACCCTGGCCTCATCTAAGATGCTTAGGTCATTCCATACAAGCTATGATATGATGTTGTTTCCCTAATCACCCCAGGCTCTGGTATGGAGCCAGACAGCAGTTCCATTTTTCTCTTCCTGAAGGTTTCCCTTCAGAGTCCTTTGCTGTTCCTATGGCCAACTGGCCTTAGCCTAGACCACCTCAGTAATCAGACACATTGCAGCAACTTTGAAACTCAAAATATCCGTCTCTTTCCTATTCCTCCAGAAATGGCCTCTATGCAGATTTGACCAATTTTTCCCCCCCCAGAAACCTTCAATCAGAATAGTTTTGATGTGCAGACAGCCAGAAGCCATCTGCCTTCAGAGCTCAGGTTCCAAGTATTAGAAGCCTAAGGGGGAAATTGTCTCCATATACCTTTCCTTCATAAACATCAATGACTATTTATACCAATAAAATGAAATGGGCCATTAAAAGGTCTTTTTCTCCCAGGACAGAGAAAGGCAGCTTCCAAAACATCTTCCTAGATATAAGTACATATGTGCTACAGCCTTTAAGTAGACTGATCTCTCTCTCTCTCTCTCTCTCTCTCTCACACACACACACACACACACACACACACACACACACACACACACACACACTTTTTGCACCTGAAAATTCTGTCTCATTGAATTCTTTTCAAAATGATTACATGGACATAAGTAAGTTTAATTAGAAGCTTCACCCAGTACACGGCATGCCTGGGTGGCTCAGTCAGTTAAGCGTCAGACCCTTGACTTCAACTGAGGTCATGATCCTGTGGTTCCTGAGATCGAGCCCTGGGTTGGGCTCTACGCTAACAGTTCCGAGTCACTTGGGATTCATATTCTCTCTCTCTCTCTCTCTCTCTCTCTCTCCCCTACCCCCAAAATAAACAAATAAACTTAAAAAAATCTTCATCCAATACAAATTAGGGTTACCCGCTACCAACAGCAAGCCTATACAATCCTGGGACTTGTAAGATTTCTTTGAACTTCCAAGATACTGCCTTGATTTTCAAACACAGTGGAAATCTGGCTTTAAGTACCCTGGACACAACCCTTTTGTTGCTGCTATGGATGAAATTGAATCTTAAGAACCTGAACTGAACATGACCACCTTCATTTAAACCTCAGGAGAAATGGGAGTAACTAAGGCTTATTCAGGATTTACCTTTATATCAGAAAGGATAAATGTCTTGTATTAACTTGTCTTCTAATACAGTTAACTTAAGTGATGTAAGAGGCCATATTTCATTGCGAAGTGATTTTTTCACTCTTGATTTTTTCTGGAAAAAATCCAAAGTCTTACGATATTTGACTTTTTAAAAAATGTTTCCAGAAGCAACTATCTTCTCTTTCTAAACCTGTAAAAAGCCATGTGGGAATTGACATTATGAACTATTTTTAAAATTGGGGGATAAGTAAACTCTTAAGATATTGAAAAGAAACTAAAGATCTCAAGAAATTTTAAAAATGAGTAGTTAGGGGGATACTAATTCTAGAAATTATTAGGCATGTTTAACGTTAAAATAAATCAGTGTGGAACTAACAAAAGGTATCACTAGTACCTATGAGCTATTGTTTCCAATGATAATATTATAGGGACTCCCCAAACCTACCCTCAGCATAGTAACTTGAGGCTTCTGAACCTCTCTGATCAGAACTCTCAGTCAAAAAAAAAAAAAAAAAAAAAAAGAACTCTCAGTTTAGAGGATTGCAAGTGTGCTTTTATACAGGAGTATGTGTTGAATGGCCAGTCCTGACCCAGTTCCTCAGCCAACTGCCTACAAGCTGTTCCTTCTGCTAGTCCATACAGCCCCTAGTGCGAAATTATTTTGCAATTCTCCTAGGGAAATTCATTTTTTTTTATTTTTAAATTTTTTTTTTTCAACGTTTATTTATTTTTGGGACAGAGAGAGACAGAGCATGAACGGGCGAGGGGCAGAGAGAGAGGGAGACACAGAATCGGAAACAGGCTCCAGGCTCCGAGCCATCAGCCCAGAGCCCGACGCGGGGCTCGAACTCACGGACCGCGAGATCGCGACCTGGCTGAAGTCGGACGCTTAACCGACTGCGCCACCCAGGCGCCCCGCGAAATTCATTTTTTTTTTAAAGACTCCCTTTTGTCTCTATACCAGTTCCTCAGTCTGTTGTCTCATGATTGATCTGTTTGCCTCTGCTTTATGTGTTTCAGAAACCCCTTGCAGCTCTGGCCTACAGGTCAGGTCCTCCTGGAGTTTCTATGTATTTTAAAATAAATATTCTCATTTCAGTGGGATTTGGTGTGGATATTTTAGGGTGAGTTTACCCCAAATCTCATCTTAATGAGAGTATGTATGTATTCCATTTCAATGGGATTTGGAGTGAACTCACATTCATGTGAGTTCATTCAGTCTAATTTGTTGAAGAACTCTTATGTTATTTAGTAAAATCACCATCCCCCACCCCCCAGTGAGTTCTTTCTTTGCTATTCTGTTTTCCTCTGAATAACTTTTGACGTTTTATATCTAATTCTTTAATTAGCTTTATTTTGTCCCAAATACCTATTGTCCCAGTATCATTTATAAAATTATTTGCATTTTTTGAAGGAAACTCATGTATTTTTATCTTAAACACATGTCTAAAATACAGTAATTGAAAAGGAATTTGCAGATAAATGTGTTTGTTTGAAAAAGGAATTTTATATATAGATCACTATATATTATACATTATATATATCCATGCACATAGATAGAAATTTATGGAAGGATATAAATCAAACTGTTAATTGGAGTGTGGAAATGTGAGGAAATCAGAGATAAGGAAGGAATTTCCCCAGGGAAAAGCTCCGCTCCAAGATCCTGTGAATGAAGAGTAAAAAAACAGCTTATAGGCAGTCAGCAGAAGAACGGGCTAGGACCAGCTGACTCCAGCATTTGCTCAAAGATAAAACCACAAGTACACACATTCAGAAATCGAATGTTACTGCAAAACAATAGCTAACATGTATTAAACTCATTGTATGTGTCAGACATTGTTTTAAGAGCTTTATATGTACGGATTCATTTAATCCTCATAACTCTGGGAGATGGATACTACTCTTATCACAATTTTAGAGATAGGGAAACTGAGGCACAGAACAGTTTGGTCAATTTTCCAAAATCACACAGCTGTACTTGGTAGAGCCAGGATTTGATCCCAGCCGATCTGGTATTAGATCCTATCCTTAGCCTGTGCTCCACTGCAGAGCCTAAAAGACCATCTCCCCAAAGTACAGCCTCTCTCCCACCCTTCTTAAAATTGTGATCTTAAAAGTCAAAGAAATGGATTTTCTTACATTAATTAACAGTGAGTCTTATTTTCCTTTTTAATATTAGGATTATGGCTTTGTTATACACCTTTTCCATTATATTTCTTTATCACATCATGCTTTTTTCATTCTTTCCATCACACCATCTATTCTCATGAGTCCCTTGTCATTTCCCTGAAGACAGCCCTCCTGGGGATCTATCTGCCCATTCCTGCTCCCTTCCTTACCGACTGCTCTTTAGCATGGCTGTTTTCTTCACTGGTTGTCTGAACTGAAGCTTCGGTTTTCCAAATCCCATGTTGTTTTCCTCGTGCTTGGTTTGCCTCTACTTCTAGAGGGAGTAGCTCCTCAAGGCAATTACATTTTTAACCTCCAAACTTCTCTTGTGTAGAGAGAAGTAGAGAAGAGAAGTAGCTCTTTTTCCAATAGTCTTTTATATACTTTTCTTTGCACTATTCCCCATGAAAACATCAGAATTTTTCTTTCAAGTTCTGTGTCCTTCAATTTTTTCTGCTGCTTCTACGATCAGTTTGCATGTTCACTTTTTTGTTCTTATCTGTCCTCTTTCATTTAGTTTCTTTTCCTTAAATATCTAACGATCTTTTTTCGTTCATTCACATCTAGGAATGAGAAACTCAATTGATTATTTTTAGCTCCTGTGGGTTCTTCCTCCCCAGTGGCAGGGTTGACTGCAGGGCTTCTGTAACTGGGTGCAGCCTATCCACTGGGAGCCTTCACATTAGGGCATCTGGGCATGGAGCAGGCAGGCAAGCTGTAGCTCCCTGTTGCTAAAATAAGAAAGGCTTTTCTTTGGTCGCAGCAGTCTTTAGTGTTTCTCCCTCCTGAATACGGCTGCCTTATTCCTTTAGTTTGGCTGCATTTCTTGTTCAGACATCTATACCTTCCCCAGGAACAAACTCCTACTTAGGATGTTACTTTCTAAAATCTCCAAAATACATTCCCAAGACTCAGGTTAGTACTGCTTTTCTAATTTAATTGTTAGTGCTACTGTTCTAGTTATTATCCTCTTTATTGCACTAGTACTCTGTCTAGTTCTTGGTATTTGTTCACTACTTTGGGAGGATCAACGGATCTTGTCTTCTCAGGGTTTTTCATCACACACGTATTTTGTGTTTCTTCAACTCTGGTCCATCCAAGCTCACTGATATCTTTCTTCTGTGTGTACATTGCAATTTCCAGTCTGCTGATGGTGACTTGTCTTGCTTGCCAGTATTGATACCACTATGCCTACACAAATTCTCCAAATTTAAGGGATTGGGGTAGGTATTTACAGATTAGTCCCCTAATATATTTGTTCCACTAGAGGCCATGTAAGCTAGTCATTTGCTGGAATAGCATTAATCTCTTGATTCAAGCCACAGTATTATTAGCCTACCCTAAAAATGTTACACTGACTTTTTAAATACACCTTTAGTTCTATTTTAATTAACATAGGAATTTCTTGTAAAAATTCAACCAGTACTAATACAAAATCATCCTTGACTTCCCACTACCATCCTAGAGATGATCACTTTCAATATTTGCTGTAAAACTTTTTCTATGCATTTATAAAGCTATATAAGAACACATAGAAATAGTTTTAAATATAAATGTTATCATAATGTTAATTTTGTTTTGCAATTGTTTTATTTAATGATAGGTCTGAGAGCTTTATCCATGATCAATAAATATGTATCTATCTCATTCCTTTTAATTAGTTTGGACTAATTTAGTCCAAACTTTTAATTATAGTTTGGACTAGAGTTTAACCTCAAGTATTAGTTTTGCTATTACAGTGCTGCAGCAGACATCCTTGTACCCTTCTACTTGAACATGGGAGTATATAACTGGTCAAGAATGGACGTTGCTGGTTGTAAGGATATACACATTGGGTGAAATGGGTCAACTTTTTACATTTTAATTGAATAACCCATTAAAAAAATAAATTGAGAACATTAAATAGTTTAACCACTTGTAATCTCTACTTCATCTAAGAAGTGGTGCTACATTATAAATATTAAATTTGTTCTGAGAATCCAAGCATTTCATTATTTTCTATATATTTAGAAAAAATGATTTGACATACTAAGAAGAAAGAAAGAGGGGTGCCTGGGTGCCTCAGTTGGTTAAATGTCTGACTCTTGATTTTGGCTCAGGTCACAATCTTCTGGTTGTGAGACCAAGCCTAGCATCAGGCTCCACTCTGGGCATGGAGCCTGCTTAAGATTCTCTCCCCCTCTGCCTCTGCCCCTTCCCCACTTGTGCATGCTCACTCTCTCACTCTCAAATTACATGTAGAAAAAATTCTATATAGATATATGTATGTGTGTGTGTGTGTGTATATATATATATATATATATATACATATGTGTGTGTGTGTGTGTGTGTGTGTGTGTAGAAAATCTCTACAAAGGATTTTTAGATCTACAGAAAAGTCTTTAGATATAAAAGCCTTTCAGATGGATACATGAATGTAATAGCTTTTTTAGAAGGTATAAAAAATATATAAAATACTATAGGTGTTTTGAGGAACTATATGTAATATTGTATAAAGAAACCAGAACAATGGTTCCGGTTTGGAGGGAAAGAGGAGAATAAAGGAAAAATAGATGGGAGCTGCAATCTAGGTTTAATTTCTCAAGGCGGTAAGTTGATGGATTTTCCTTTATTCTTTTTGTGGTCAAACTAAATACAGGTAGGTCAAGCATTAGATTTGTTCTACTTAATTTCAGTGTGGAGAGATTGGAGATCCTATTTGCAGGGAAAAGAACATGTTTACCAAAATATGGAAGTCAATAACTCTTGGTGCTAAGAAAACTGTATTAACCTAGAAAATGAGAAAAAGCTTGACAAGAAACTGTTCTAGGCAGGGCTCCTGGGTGGCTCAGTAGGTTAAGTGTCTGACTTCGGCTCAGGTCATGATCTCATGGTTGATGAGTTCGAGTCCCACATTGGGCTCTGCATGCTGACAGAGTGGAGCCTGCTTGGGATTCTCTCCCTCCCCTCCTTCTCTCTGACCCTCCCCTGCTTGTGCTTTCTGACACTCTCAGAATAAATAAGCTTAAAAAAATTGTATTAAATAAAAAGAAAGTGTTACAGGCATCTTCATGAATTACAAGTTGGTAGAGAGTCCCTAATTATGAGGCTATTGTACTTCCTAGAAACTTTAGTATCTGAACCTTTATATTTATACATTGTTATTGTATTTGTAGTTGTATATTATATGTATAATTAATAAGCCAACGTCAAATCCCATGATGCCCAGCTGTTATATTCCTTTTTAAAAATTTTTTTTAATGTTTATTTATTTTTGAGACACAGAGCTCTAGCTGGGAAAGGGCAGAGAGAGGGAAATAGGATCGAAAGTGGGCTCTGCGCCGACAGCAAAGAACCCAATGTGGGCCTCAAACCCACGAACCATGAGATCATGACCTTAGCCAAAGTCAGATACTTAGCCAACTGAGCCACCCAGGCACCCCCCTCCCCCCCCCTTTTTTTGGTCTCTCTCCCAATTGCCATATTCTAAGAACAAAGATGTCCTTAAAATGAGGCTGAATATCTTAGCTTTCCTTTGTAGCGCTTTGGGTCCTCTTAGCCTCTTCAGTCAACAATTGCTATTTCTTCAACATTACAGCCTTTGACCTATTGAACACCAGATACCTGCAGGCTGCGCCCCCCCCCCCCCCACCTCCCTTTTAACCTTTAGCAGAGACTCATACTGGCAGAAGAGGGTCTTTTTCTTAACAGAAAAAGCTCCGCTTCCTGCCTAGTGGAACTTAATCTACCGGTTAGTTCTTAAAAGAGGAACTGACTAGAACAGTATTAACACAAATTCCCCAGAGCTCAAAGACCTCCCCAAAGAAGAGGCTGACATGATTTCTAGATTGCTCTTTGACATAAGTTTCTCAGACGTAGGATATTTTAGAGAATTTTACACAATACACTAGAAAACCACATCCCCCTCACATATGACCTCAGAGATTCACATTGTAACATATTATGTATATTTTCTATTATGTCTACCAGAAATGAAAAATCTCAGTGGAAATTTGGGAACGTTCTGGTCTTACACAAACAGAAAACAAACTTGGCTGCATTCTGGTATTGAATTGAGTAATAAAGAAATTGCCTCTTATGAGCTGCAGAAGAGAGATGGTATTTTTATGTGGGTGACTTTTAAGAACTAGCAAATCACTAAGAAGACTGGGCACCCAAATTCCCAATCTTAAGAATATATTAGGAGTATAATTTTAAGATTAAAATATAAGTCCACAAACATATAGCTAAGAACACAAACTCCTAAGATGAGACAAGAAAAAAAAAACACTGATATTTGACTTAGTTAGTTCTTCTTTCTGACAGGAGATTAAAGCTGCCTGTGAGATTTCTTTGACGCTGACTCACTTAATTCATTTAGACATTGCCAGCCAAGCAGGCTACAACAAAGCAGGTCTATTTTAACAAGCTCACTCCTGGCTGTTCTAATAAAGAAAAATAATTGAATTGCTGATTTTGATTTTTTTAAAAATGTATTCAGCGTTTGAGTTTTTGGCTTCGCACACCAAAAAAAACATACAAATACTTATTGCATCATCTTCCCCACAGAATTCATTCTAGGTACCCCTTAGACTAGTGTAGCAATGAAATATCTTCCTTGAGTTCAGTTTATTGTAATTGAACTTTTAAATTAAAACCTTAGAATCTTATTTGGAGCCAGCACCAGTTCTAAGCACACAGATCTGCATGAATAAGTGACTACGTTGATGTTAAGCGTGTCTATAGTCAGTGGATTTTCTCAAGAGGCAGCTGTGGCAGCAAAGAGGGAGTCTGTCAGAGTGGGCAGCATAGAGAGAGCCACAGCGGCAGGCTGGCAGCCACAGACATGGTTTTATTCAACCCGAACATGGTTTTTTAAAAAGCTGAACCAACATTTAGAAAACAGAAGATTCCACATAAAAATTCAGACTTGCAATTCCCTTGAAAATGTATAAGAACTAGCAACAGGGAGCCTCATTCCAAATCAGCGGGAGCTGAGTCACAGCAGCCTCTTCCATTGCTCAGTCTATGCATATGGACCTCACGAAGCCAGCCTCATTTGTATTCCCTGCCTAACCTCCACCACTTGAGCGTGAGACCACTAAAGCCGACAGTAAAGCAGAAAACAGAATTAAAAGACATATACTCACATCCCAAAGCTGGCACAAAGATAGTCTTTGTATTTGTAGATAAGCTAGCTCACATCCTATCTACTGGTAGGACTGGCTGTGTACATCCACTAAATGGCGGCTCTCCATGGCTGGCCTATTGCATAGCAAGCTTGCTCAAGTGACAAATTACACTTTACTATAGAGTGGATGGTTCCTGTATCTTGTCTAGAGTGGGAGGGGAGAAGGTTATCATTAAAGTCGTACCTAGGACTTAGAACTTTAGCTATGACCTAATTTGACCCTCACAATTGGGGTCAAGAGGTAGATATTTTACAGATTAGGAAGTCAAGTTAGGCAAAATAAAGCAACATACTTGATGATAAACAATTACTAAGTGGTAGAACCACTGTTCAAAGCCAGATCTTGTGATCAAAAACAAAATTTAAAAACCTGTTTTATCAGTTTTACCATAATTTTTAGACCTATTCCCCCTCTCTACAAAATGAGAAAGTATTAATCATTGGATTCTCAGTGGTATGCCTAATGTGGTAACCTAATGATATTTATAAAATGTTTGTGTTTCTATGGCATAATATTGGCTCATAATGCAACTATTTCAAGCTTTAAAAATGTAGAACTTTAAACAGAACCATTTTACCAATCTCCCAATGAGCAGTTATCTTTCCCTAGATCAGTTTGGCAGCAGCTATAACAGAAACCCAATTAACAGTGACTCAAACACAGTAGAAATGTATTTCTCTTCATATAGTCCAGGAGTAAGTCTACAGGTGGCATTGCGGGTCCAAGTGATCAGGTGCTAGGCTTTTTACTTGTTTCGCTGTCCTAGAGTGATGTTCTCATCACCCTTAGTATAAGACGGCTTGCCACCACGTTTGTAACTGTAGCACAGGTTGTAAGCACACATTTTTACTCAAAGCTCATTAACAAGAACTTAAACCATGCAGCCACACCTAGATGGAAGGGAGTCTAGGGAACATAGTCACTAGCTAGGGGGCCATGTATCCAGCTCAAATAGGTTTATGGTAGAGGAAACCATTTCTGTGAGACAACTATATACCTTGAGTACATCCTTTAAAACTTACAGAAGGTACTACACCAAACCACACTTCTCCCTTCAGAGGTGAAAACACCTCTGTTTCTTACAACCCGACTCTCCCCGTCTTTCCATTTTTCGATCATTGTTAAAGTCGTAAGCCAATTGAAAAGTCCTCCTTAAGTTAGATCTTACATCCACATTTAACTGCACATTTCTTGCCATTCTTTTTCAGTATTTCTCTCTCCCAACTTCATGAGTTTTCCTGCATTGTTCTCACTTGAGAATTACTATTTCCCTATGTTTCAACAAGTGTCAGTCTTCCTTTGGATTAATTCAAAATACAAATTTCTGATTACCTCCTGTGTGGAGGTAGAATGCTCATCTTAGGTGATGGGTGTGCAAATATATATTCAATGGTGTACTATTTTGACTAGAAACAGACAAGACTGTTTATGTTTACATTTCTTAGCATCAGGTGTATGGAAGCATTTAACAAGTAGCAATCAGTGATAGCAACGCTCCTCACATTTTAACAGAATCATTGGGCATCCCATTAGGCAAGCAAAATTGCAACAGTTATCAACAATACTCATTTTGAGAATTTATCTGTAGAATCAATGCAGTCCTAATCAAAATCTCAGCAGGCTTTTTGGAGATATTGACAAGCTGATTCTAAAATTCAGATGGAAATGCAAAGGGCCAATAATAGCCAGGACAACCTGAAATAGAACAAAGGGGGAGGACAACCACTACCTGATTTCAAGTTTTATCGTCAAGCTCCAGTAATCAAGGCACTGTGGGGTCAAAAATAGACAAATAGTCACTGGAACTGAATCCAGAATCCAGAAATAGACCCACACATACATGGGCAACTGATTTCAACCAAGGTGTCAAGGCAATTGAGTGGACAAAAAAATAGCCTTTTCAACAGGTGATACTAAAACCATTGAACATGCATATGAAAGAAAATAAACTTTATCAATAGCTCACATATGCAAAAATCAACTCAAATTAGATCATAGACCTAAATGATCAAAACCGTAATTCAAAAGAACAAATTGATAAATAGACTTGGTCAAAATTTAAAACTACTCTTCTTTAAAAGACATGGTTAAAAGAATGAAGAGACAAGCCAACAGAAAATATTTGCACATTATTTATCTGGTAAAGCACTTGTATCTGGAATATAAGTGAATCCTCAATTTGTTACTAAAAAACAACCTAATTTAAAACGGGAATGAGTATGCAAAAGATTTAAATAGACACATCACCAAAATGTAAATAAGACAGTATACAAGCACGTGAAAAAAATGCACAACACCATTGGTCATTAGGGAAATGCAAATTAAAACCACAATGTGAGGTCATTACAAATTGATAAGAATGGTTAGACTTTAAAAGACTGACCGTGCCAAGTGTTAGCAAGGATGTGGGGCAACTGCTGGTAAGAAGGTAAGATAAGGTGGCACAACCATTTTGGAAATGGTTGGGCAATTTCTTAAAAAGTTAAGCATACACCTACCACATAATCCAGCCATTCCACTCATGAGGATTTTTCCAAAAGAAATAAAGGCATATGTTCATACAAAAACTTGTACATAAGTGTGCATAGAATATTTATAATAACCACAAACCACAAACAACTCAAACATCCATGGACAGATGAGTGGCTAAACAAATTGTAGTAGATCCATAAAATGGAAGACTATCTAGCAATTTAAAAAAGTGCTATTGATAGATGCAAAGACTTTGATCAATTTCAAAATAATTATGCTGAGTAAAAGAAACCAAACAAGAAGAACACATATTATGAATCCATTTGTATAAAACTCTAGAAAATGCAAACTAATTCATAGTGACAGATCAGGTCAGTGGTTGCCTGGAGCAAAGTTACAAGGAGTTTATTACAAAGGGACAGCAGGAAGGTTTGCTGTTGTTGTTTTGTACTTTTTGTATACAATACAGTAATTTAACACTTCTGTACATTACCCTGTGCTCATCACAAGCGCACTCCTTAATCCCCATCACCTATTTAACCCATGCCTCCACCCACCTCCCCTCTGGTAACCATTAGTTTGTTTTCTATAGTTAAGAGTCTCTTTCTTAGTTTACTCCTCTGTTCATTTGTTTTGTTTCTTAAATTCCATGGGAAGAAGGTTTTCTGAATGGTGGGAATGTTCTATATATGACAGTATCACACTATGTGTCAAAACTCACAGAATTGGATTGCCTCTATGATAGTTTAGGTTAAAATAAATGATCAATAAATGAATTGCTGGGACTTTTGTGTGTACAATGAAACAAAATCAATTTTTAATAGAAAATAATCTAAAATACTCCTGAATTTTCTCCACTTTTTCCCTTGATGCTGGCCTGTAACACAATACCAAAGTATAATTCAGGAAAGTTATATTTCAAGAGTTTAAAAGAGAGAGAGATCCAAGGGTAACGATCTTACTTGTTCTGAAGAAAACTTCTAATACCTAGAAGAGTGAGTGGATTGCTTAACCTAGGCAATTCCTCAATATTAGTTCTTACAACAATACTGGTGATAAGCACTAGACATCTGAGAGTTAAGTGCAAGAACCTGGAATGCAGACAGTACATATTCCCTATGCAAAATGAGAAGGCTAACCTGGACATATCCAATCTCCATTTCTTTAGAAATAATGGTCCACACCAAAAGACAAATGAACAAGCAAGTTCTAGCTCAATAGAACAGTTTTGAAACTCCTAGCAAATTCTCCTTATGATGAAATACCAATAAACAAAACAGATAAAAGTGATAGATAGGTACTTATTCAGTTAAGTTTAAATTTTCACATTTTAGTAGAAAAATGCATATTATTGCTTACATTTAAGTCACCATCTGGGCTCTAGAATTAAGAACTGGTTCAATTATTTAGAAAACATTCACTGAAAACAGCTTATGTCAAGCACTATGATAGATGATAGAGATACATCAGTGAGCAAGAGAGATTCACAATTTCATTCAGTTAACTTCTGGCATAGTTTAGAATCTCTTCCAGAAAGCCTAGCCGCAGTGATTTTAGCCTTGACAGGGTCAAAATAAAAATAGCCAACCACCAATCTTCATCCTTCTCCCTCTCCCTCCCTCCCTCTCTCTCTCTCTCACACACACACACACACACACACACACACACACACACACACTCCCTCCCTCTAGATATAGCTATAGATATTTAGATACAGATACACACACACACACACACACACACACACACACACACACCCCTATGGCTGGCTTATGTCCCAATAAAATTGAAACTTTACTTAATACACCTAAACTACTCAACATCATCATGTAGCCTACCCTACCTAAACATGCTCAGGACACTTATGATGGCCTAGAGTTGGGCTAAGTCATGTAACACAAAGCCTATTTTATAATAAAGGGTTGATTATCTCATGTAGTTTATTGAATACTATACTGAAAGGAAAAAACAGAATGGTTCTATCAGTTGTTTACCCTCCTGATCACAGGGCTGACTAGAAGCTGTGGCTCACTGCCCCTGCCCAGCATTAGGAGAGATTATAGACTGCATATTCCTAGCCCAGGGCCCAGGTAAAGATCAAAATTCAAAATATGGTTTCTAATGAATGTGTATCACTTTCACATCATTGTAAAATCAAAAAATTGTAAGTTGAACCACTGTAAGTCGTGGACTATCTGCATATTTATATGTATTTTAGGGTTGCCAGATAAAATATAGAACTTCTACTCTAACTTGAGTTTCAGCTAAATTATGAATAAAATTTTAATATAAGTATGTCTCAATATTGCATGGGACATACTTACACTGAAATTTTAATTTATTGTTTAGCTGAAATCCAAATTTAACTGAATATCTTGGTTGTTGTTTTGGGCTAAATCCGGCAATCCATTTATATTTATATTCTATATTTTATAGAATATATTTTATGTATTTTATACATACACACACATATACACGTGTATATATATAAAATACGTGTATACACGTGTATATATATATACACACACACATATATACACATGTATATATATAAAATATATATATAAATATATATATTTTAATATATTATATATTTTTATTTTTATATATATTAATATATATTAATATATATATATATATATTGAGGTTACAAGATATCTTTATCTACAGAAACAGCCATAGATATATGATGTATGTCATGTCTGTTTTTAGGCAACTTCTTGCAGAAACTTCCAAGATGAACTATGTGCAAATTATCATCCTAGGTAATTAAACATAATGATCAGTGATTTAAAGTTATTTGGTATAAATCAATTAAGTAATGTAGACCAATTACCAAAACTAATTATTTTTATTTATTTTTAATTATTTTTTTTATTTTTAAAAATTTAAATCCAAGTTAGTTAACTTATAGGATAATAATAATTTCAGGAATAGAATTTAGTGATTCATCACTTACATATAACACCCAGTGTCCATCCCAATAAGTGCCCTCCTTAATGTCCCTCACCCCCTTTAGCCCAACCCCCCCACCAAGCAGCCTGCCAGAAACCCTCAGTTTGTTCTCCGTATTTGAGTCCCTTATGGTTTGTCTCCCTGTTTTTATATTTATGCTTCCCTTCACTTATGTTAATCTGTTTTGTATCTTAAATTCCACATGTGAATGAAGTCATGATATTTATCTTTTTCTGACTTATTTCACTTAGCATAATACCCTCTAGTTCTATCAACATTGCAAATGGCAAGATTTCATTCTTTTTGATCACTGGATAATATTCCATTGTATCTATATACGTCATCTTCTTTATCCATTCATCAGTCAATGGATATTGGGCTCTTTCCATACTTTGGCTATTGCCAACAGTGCTGCTATAAACATTCAAACGGGCACATGCACCCCAATCAGCATTCCCATATCCTTTGGATAAAAACCGAGTAGTGCAATCGCTAGGTCATAGGATAGCTCTATTTTTAATTTTTTGAGCAATCTCCATACGGTCTTCCAGAGTGGCTGCACCAGTTTGCATTACCATCAGCAGTGCAAAAAGAGATCCTCTTTCTCCACAACCTCACCAATATCTCTTGTTGCCTGAGTTGTTAATTTTAGCAACTCTCACAGGTGTGAGAACTGCATGAAATTGTGAATCTCTCTTGCTCACCAGTGTATGTCTATCATAGTGCTTGACATAAGCTGTTTTCAGCGAATGTTTTCTAAATAATTGAATGAACCAGTTCTTAATTCTAGGGCCCAAAGGTGGTATCTCACTGTGGTTTTGATTTGTATTTTCCTGATAATGAGTGATGTTGAGCATCTTTTTGTGTGTCTGTTAGCCATCAGGAGGTCTTCTTCAGAAAAGGGTCTATTCAGGTCTTCTGCCCATTTCTTCACTGGATTATTTGTTTTTTGGGGTGTTGGGTTTGATAAGTTCTTCATAGATTTTGAATACAAACCCTTTATTAGATGTGTCATTTGCAAATATCTTCTCCCATTCTGTATGTTGCCTCTTAGTTTTTTTTTATATTTATTTTTGAGAAAGAGAGAGAGTGTGAGCACAAAGAGGGGCAGAGAGGGAGACACAGAATCCAAAGCAATTTGCCTCTTAGTTTTACTGATCGTTTCCTTCTCCGTGCAGAAACTTTTTATCTTGAGGAGGTCCCAATAGCTCATTTTTGCTTTTGTTTCCCTTGCCTCTG